>NC_142680.1:4110728-4345728 GCF_964200805.1 Pocillopora damicornis
GTTTATACAGAATTACGTGCAAGTCATGCGTAGATCTCGTCCTCATATGATTCAGAAAGATGTAAGCTAACAAATTTAACCGTTTTCCTTAAGAATAACAGCAGCAAAAGTCCTATTTACTTTCCCCCAGTGTATCTTTAAAAAGAGTGTGTCATGATAGTAAAACTGATACGGTGTCTTAATAACCCAAGCCTGGTCATTATGATGACTGTCAAAGGCCTTTTTATGATTTCGATATGACACCCAAATTACTTTATAGAAAATCCTAACCTTTCTCAATTTCCATCTGAAAATTTAGTACAATACAGAGTTTATGTAAAAATGAATATCACAGTGAGCACCCCTTTTTTTAAACTTCTAGAGTAATCAATCGATCAATAAATATACAGGGGCATTAAGTAACTCATTCCTCAGTATCTCATAACTCATTCACACCAACAAAACATGCTCAGTTAAACCGAACTTTAGTCTATGGTGTGTAAATCAGGTTTGAATAATTTGAGAATACGAGTGATATATGGAAAAATGGCCGACCTTCTTTGTGGAGTTCAGATTTGCTCTTCGGCCAACGCCAGGAACGGTCACGGTTTTAAAAACGATGATGTTTTGGTTGGTAGCGAGGATACAGGGTGTATTTGTCGTGGATGTTTTAGTTTGACGGTGAGGAATTTCCTAAATCTAGCTTCATCAAAAACTGTCCTTTGCAACAGTATTGGTTTGTACTTTATCTCTACATAGGACCAGTATGTTTTCTTGCACCAAGCAGTGATGGAAACCTTGGTATGTGGAAATACAGAGATTATCCCTCAGGACCTACGAATTGCGACGAACAAGCTTGCCAAGGTGCATAAACCATCCAAAAAGACTGGATATGAACGAGAGTTGAAGGCAAGTGTTAACTATTCCTAGAAACTGAGTTTGGTTTTATATGTTGTTAATTGTGCGTAAACGTAAATGCTGACAAGACAGCTTATTACTTGCTTCTGGAGATTCTTTTAAAGACGTGTCAATGTGACTTTGTTAACTTCATGTTCATATCTCATCTACAGTTCTTAAAGACAAAAAAATCTCGAAAAATTATTGTCAGACGTAATTATCAAAATACAAAGCGTGCTTTTGTTCATGGATAACTTCTGCAAATTTCTTTTTAACATACATATTAGTGGCAGATGAACTACTCTGTAATTTGTTGATCTTACATCACAATATTTTGTTTCACTTTTCTATTAATTTAATTTGTGTGTGTGTGTGTGTTTAGCACGAGAAAAAAAAAAGATTACCTATAGCCTGAATGAAACAGCAATATATTAGTTCGGTAAGAAACAAAAATGCTATGGAAACAGCAATTAACCAAGACCGAACAAAAATGGCTTAAGATGGAGGGAATTAAAATTGGATAGGACGAACTGAGAGAATTTTATGTGTTGTAGTGCTTGGAGCTTGTAACAGACGCCCACGCTTCTCAAGAAGTAGCAACGAACGCATTTATGCCCGCAAACGTCGTCAAGAACAGGTTCCCCAACATTGTTCCGCGTAAGTGTTCCTTTGTCTTTGTTTGCATTGTTTCCAAAACACTAAACAAAACTTTTGCTTACTCCTGAATTGTTTTCTAGCGGAGTCTTAAACCGAAAGGGGTCTCATTCGGTCTGTGATCTTACCAGTGATCAACGAAATCAAAAGACCACAAGTAACGTTAGTTTTTTTTGTCACAAGATAGATTTGGACGACAGAAAGTTCTGTTACTGAACAATCAAAACTGTCAGAGCATTTTGGGAACAAAATACACATTGATTACGCGCGAACTATCCTTTCTTACTGTGCGGTTACAGGCATGAATCGTGCACTATTAGATTAGTGCGCTGTCCAAGCTACAGATCATCAATCGTACTCTATCATTTTGTTACTTTTGATTAACTAAGGTTATAGCCTATAAGAGACTATAACGCACCCTTTCATTGGTTGAAAGAGCCTGCTCTATCAGAGTACAGAGCACGGAGCTGAGCTAGAGCTGTCACGCCATCCGCCAATTTGTACCGGCCATTTCCCGGACATCTCTTGTTTTGTTCGTTATGTAAAAGTGAAACTTCACGAAGTGGGGAGAAACACGAGACATGGTGGAGTGTTTCTCCATACTCTTCTTTCGTGTTGTAGCCGCTTCCTGCGTTTTTTACAACAGAACACAGCATAGTCAAGGCTTCTCTATTTGTTAAGTGATGGTTAAGTCGCTGTGTTGTGTTTTAGGACAACTTGCGTCGACTAGCTTGAAGTATCTCTAGGATAACTAAAATGCGTAAAATTTGACAACTGGTTCCCTAACTTTCCACTCCAAATTTCAGGTGGTGCCACACATTGAATAATGTTTCCAAACGATAGATCTGAGACAATCCTTATAACTTTTGTTAAGTATATTTTTTGTTTGCACAAATGCCTTTAATTTTATTAAACATTAAACACTTATATTCGATTTTGTATTAGTAGACAATGCTCGAGTGCATTTACAAGCGTCTTCACAAGAAAAGAGTTACATCAATGCCTCTTATGTGGATGTAAGTGCAAAAATGCCCTTGTAAAATTTTCATAATATATTCTGTAATTTTAGCGTGCTAATAAGAAAAGACTCCGTATTTTCGGGTTCTTTAGAAAGCTTTCTGTTGCAACGTGTCCGTATAGTAGATTTTTTAATTCAGTCAACCCATAAAAAGATCTTTATTTCTATTCAAGTTTTCCTTCTTGGGTTGTGGTGTTATTATTCTTTTCGTATTGGTATATTCGTGTTGCTTAACTTGACGTCCATATTTTTCTTTGATCTTTTATTTATCAGGACTACACACAACGTAATGCATACATCCTGACACAAGCTCCGTTAGACTGCACCATTATAGACTTCTGGCTCATGATTTCTCAATATGATATTAGCACAGTTGTGATGTTGAATAACTTGGAAGAAGGAAAGCAGGTAAAAATCATGGCATGTTTTTGAAAAGCATATAGCAACACTCTTCACTCTATGTTTGCAACGAAGTGTGCAAAATACGCCTAATCAACATCCTAGAGCTATGCTAGATTGTGCTAGAAATCACGTGATTTATTTCAAGACAGCCAGCTACTGATATGGGTTACTATTGGTATCTGTGGTGAACTTTGATAGACTACCACTATTCGTTAAACAAATTGGTAAAGAAATAATTATTAAGAAATTTTGGCAGGACGCGTCACTGTGTTTCGGTTATCATCTCAACACTTAGAATGAGGAGCCATTGGTACCATTCATCGTCGAGAGAAAGTAACATTTTACAGTGGTTGACTTACTGAGTATGCTCTCAAATGTCAGTGAGACGCTATAGTTGAAACTCTTTTTCGGAAAATCCTTCCTACTATCATGCCCACCTTAATATCACATATATTCAGTTATTCGTTTCACGGATAATACTTGTAACACTGCTTTTCTTTTTTAGATTTACCCGCAATACTGGCCAAGCGAGGGATCTGCCAAGTATGGTGAAGTCACTGTCCAGCTTTTGTCCCAAGAAACTTCAAACAATATCACTACCAGAGGATTCAGCGTCGAGAATGCAGCGGTACAGTTTGTTTGTTCTCGAATTGTAAGGTCCCATTTTTTCTGGTTAGTTTGGAGGAAACTTTTATCTATACCAACAGGAGGCGTTTGTGCATTCTTGATGCGCGGGAGTTCGACCTTAACTATTTCATTATTAGGAGAGAGGCCAATGAGTAATTTTTTTCCTTTCTGAATCAAAATACTCTCTGGCAGAAAGGTGATGAGTGGAGAGGAAAATATAAAGAAGAGGAGATCGTTTGAATGAACACGAGATTTTCTGAACGTTTTCATAATTGCGGAATCTAGTGGTTTAAATAATTCCTTTTTGATTTGTTTTTGTTTGTTTGTTTTTCGAATTTCAATGTTTCATTTTACATAATCAAATTAATCCTGCGTGGAAAATTGATTTTTGTTCATTACGGAATGTGTTTGGGAACGTTACAGACAATCCCACGATTCAATTCACCACTAAGTTTATTGTACAACAAGCATGAAAAAATAAATCGCAATGTTTTATGAAATAAAAAGTAAGTTCATACTTTATCTAAGTATTTACAAGTTCTGCGAGGCTTCCTGACGAGCAAAGCAAGGAATGAACGTTCCTGGGGGATTTTGAGTTCTTAACGACAACAACAAAAAAAAGACCTGGCCATGTGATCACGTGGGACTATGCGGCCCACGCGATAACTAATTTAAAATAACTTGACCTCGTGTTCCTAAAAAGAATAGTTTGATTTGCTTCTAATTAAATTCTTTCTTCAGCCCCCTAAGAAGACGTCAACTTTGCAGCATATACAATACACTGGGTGGGCCAATGAAAACTCATGCCCAGATCCCCAGGATATACTTGACCTGATGACTACTGTACAGCAGTCTCAGCAGCAATCAGGAAATAGAGTCATAGTTTTCCAGTGCAGGTATAAAGAGCACGTCTCTTATTGATGTTATCATACATTTAAATGTTGTAATAGAAGTGATTCTAAACCTACTAGGCGTTTGGCTAATAATTGTGCACTTATGCTAGAATAGCGTATGGCTACTCGAATCATGTATGACTTTATGTACATACTTTTTGCATAACGCGTTCAGACTGTAAACAGAACATAAAACAACATATCTTGTCTAAAAAAGATACAACTATCAAGAGTGTCTACATTAGATACTGCTATCTACCTCTATCTACAGGCACCCATTTACAATATCTGCGTTAGATTGAGCTATCCACGCTGACTATATCAGATGAGCCACCTTCACTGTCTACAGTACATACAGCTATCTAAATTGTCTCTATTAGATACAACTATTTACACTTTCTAAAGTATATACAGTTTTTCCCATTGTGACAATTAGATAATCAATATACATTATCTACAGTAAATACAGCTTAGTTTATTCACTTTCTACAATGGATAAAGCTATCCACACTGTCTACAACAGATACAGTATTTACAGGAAACAGTTTAGTTGACTGTATCCGGCGTGGTCGGTGTTAATGGTTTTATCTTTCTGAAAACAGTGGATACTTGACACTTTGGAAGTTCGATGCTAGGAGAACAAAGGCAAGAACCTGTAATACGAATCCACCACTGTACACTTTTCAACTTTCTTGATCAGTTCTCCGTTTATCTTTCTACAGTGATGGTACTGGTCGTAGTGGCTGCGTAGCCACCATAATGTCAGTGATCGAACGAGTCAAGACTGAACAAACAGTTGATGTTTTACAGACTGTAAAACTAGTTCGAGCAAAGAGACCAGGTGCAGTCAACACTCTGGTAAGTTAAAAGTGTCATGATCCATTGTTATAGCTTTGTTCAGGTGTAAATTGTCAAGGGCGTAACAGAGGAGTTCTACCTCGGGGTGAGTTGGGGATGTAACAGAATTCCAGGATATCTACCTGGGGATGGGTGGAGGGGCGGGTTGCGCTCATCCCCCCCCTCCCGCCCAATAAACTACGCTTGAGCTTCCCATTATGCTGAAATTTATCAAAGGAATCACAGGAGAAGTCATCCCTTTTGGATTTGTAAGAAACAACATAGTCACTTCAAAGATACGTCTGCAAGTTTAGTATGTCGTCTGATCTCTTTTCTGTCGCGTTTTTCATCATGTTTAATAGTTTTTGCTGCTTTTTCACGTCTTAAGCTTACTTTGCACAATGCTGGGCGCTCACAGATCAATAGCATATCCTTCGTGAGCCTAAGGTGTTTTTTTTTGTTTTTATCTTTCAGGAGCTGTACATGTTATGTTACAAAACAGTTCTAGCTTACTTAGACTCTTTCAGTACGTACTCAAACTTTGCAGAATGCTAAAAAGCATTGCAAAGTAAAAAAAAAGATTTGACAGAAAGGAGTGACGCACATCTTTTTTTTTTACGAAGCAGGTTTTTCCCCTCATATTCAAATTTTTGTAACAAATCATAGTTACCTCTAAGCGGGTGGCCTTTTCCCCCTAATAGTTTTGCTAAAAAAGTTTTGCTAAAAACGTTTTTATTACATATTTTAGTTAAAAAAGGAGTTTTTTGTCATAGGAAGTAGGTAAAATGCGTCCGTGCAAGTGAAGGTGTTGTCAGCTGGAAGATGTTCACCGCTTGATTGTTGATAAATTTACATCAGATTTTGCTATGGTAACTTGACAAACAAGCATGTGTCCGTGCGAGGCCTAGGATTATGGCAATATCATGAATTGTGTTATCCTTCTTTTTTAATTATGCAATGAAAGAGGTACTAGGTGTATCACAAGAAGTTATTACATTTATAGAGTTTTGTGGGTTTTTTTTTTGAGTTAATTGTAAAGGAAAGTTTTTGATAACTTACATATTTCATGATGTCTCTTCTTAAAAGTCTATTAAGTTTCATAGTTATCGTTTTCTTTCAACAGTGTTAGATTAAAAGTGGTTTGTAGTTTTATAGTTTGTTTTGGAGGGTTATGGTGCCTTTTGCATTTTCTCTTTTTTTATCTGAATTTAATTCACACTGTTTTCAATTAATACATCAGAATTTCTATAAGATTGTATTTTTATCAGAAGTAAGATAGAATTGTGCAAAGAGTTAGATTTTTGGTAATTAAATGGTAACTGATATATTCTTTGAACGATTAATTTGGAATTCAAACGTGCAAAGCACATTGAAACATATTTTTACTAATGTAAAGGATAGAGTTCACGTATATAGTTAGTACGTTAGTTTTAGATTCATATTCATATAATAATTGTTTGATTGATTTATTGACTGAAATTGATAATTGTTGAAAATCATGGCTATATCTTAATATGGTTCTCCATCTCATTATTAATATTTTCTATGTATGTTTTATGAATTTTGGAGTGATCGGCTCTGTTACTGATTAAATAATCTTCTGCAAAGTTTAAGAGTATCTTTTTTACTTTGACTGCGTCCGGCCGTTAGTTCTTGAAAATTTCGTTGAAGAAAACCTTCATTACTGAAACTATTTGACGTTAAACCAAATGGAATTAAATTGGCAGAGAAGGGGCCTTGGGTCTTAGCTGCGGAATATGTCAACTCCCCATAGTTATTTGTAGATAGTCCCTCGAACGGAAGTCAGTTTTCCGATATGTCCGCATAGGAAATTCCTGGTAGATGTGATATTCTGGATGAATAGAATGAACAGCTTAGAGATGACTTTTGTCAATAAAACGACCTCGAAAAAAGGAAATGATATTTTTATAAGCGAAGTGTTCTGATTGGTTACCCAAGCGACAAAGATGGGTCCCTCTTGCCCGTTCAGGATTTCCCGCTTTGATCCCGCGCAAACTTACAAAGTTCGTAATTCTTGGACAATGTCAGCGATGAAGTCGCAAAAAGTTGCAGAATAGAGTCAAAACAAAGAAAACATAATGGACTCTCGTGCTGTGTTGTGCCACAAACACAGTTGCTTTCTTTCTTGGCTCTTGAAATAAACCAATCATACTTGCTTCTTGATAAAGCGAAGAGATGCGGAAAAAAAAGAACTCGGCCAATATCCAATATCCAGCTATCATATCTTCTTCACGAGCGTACTAAAGAGTAGTTGAATTGAATGCAGAGTAAACGTGTTTGAGTGAAGCGGACCCTTGCCCCCTAGCTTGGATAGTGAGAAAATAAAGACATCTTTTGTGCAATGAGCTCTCTAATGGCCGGTTAATTACGCAAAACAGTCGTGATCGTTTACCGTGACACCCTCAATTGAAACATGGCGCAGTTTATTCTCAAGCTTTGTTTCCGCGTAGCCTCTCTCGTACTTCTTCCTCTGGCTTCAGGTGAGCACTACATCATTTGAAATCTTCTTGTAAGGTGTATTTTGACTTTCATTACCACTATTATCGGAATTGATTGGATGTATCTTTAGTTTGGGGAAGACTTCTGCGTACCATCGAAACTTAATCGCTAATGCCGACAGAATCAACTCTAAAAAGATTAGCTACTCCAGGTTTTATTCTTGTTGTGAAAAGATCATCTTAGAGCAAACGGGAAATCCAAAAATCTTTTTGCATATTTAACTTGCTCATAAGGAAAGAAAAATTTACGAAAGTCGCTTTACATTATTAATCAAACAGACAGAGAATCTGAAGCCATTTTCATTGAAGCTGTCGGGTGGCAAAACTTGCTTCAATTTCAGGTTAAAGAACTCTTGGAAAGCACTCTAGCTGCCCTATCTGCTCGATAATTTTATCTATACAATTAAGTGAGGAGATTTCCATTTAACACGACACTATTCTAAAGTAAAGCTAGTTCCAAAGATAATCTATTGCTTTTCATCGAAGAAATGTATTCATAATGGAGTATGTATTGGCTATCATATCTTCTTCATGAGCGTACTAAAGAGTAGTTAAATTGAATGCAGAGTAAACGTGTTTGAGTGAAGCGAACCCTTGCCCCCTCACTTGGATAGTGAGAAAACAAAGACATCTTTTGTGCAATAAGCTCTCTAATGGCCGGTTAATTACGCAAAACAGTCGTGATCGTTTACCGTGACACCCTCAATTGAAACATGGCGCAGTTTATTCTCAAGCTTTGTTTCCGCGTAGCCTCTCTCGTTGTACTTCTTCCTCTGGCTTCAGGTGAGCACTACATCATTTGAAATCTTCTCGTAAGGTGTATTTTGACTTTCATTATCACTATTATCGGAATTGATTGGATGTATCTTTAGTTTCGAGAAGACTTCCGCGTACCATCGCAACTTAATCGCTAATGCCGTGGTAATGAAAGTCAAAATACACCTTACGAGAAGATTTGAAATGATGTAGTGCTCACCTAAAGCCAAACGGGAAAGAACTCTTGGAAAGCACTCTAGCTGCCCTATCTGCTCGATAATTTTATCTATACAATTAAGTGAGGAGATTTCCACTTAACACGACACTATTCTAAAGTAAAGCTAGTTTCAAAGATAATCTATTGCTTTTCATCGAAGAAATGTATGCATAATGGAGTATGTATTAAGTATCACGGATGATGCATAAATCGGGTCACCCAGTATGCCGTTTGGATGAGCTTGTACATTCCTGCATTGCACCCCAGAACTGTACATCTACACAAAAAGTCGACGTTTTATTCCTCCAAGGAAGGGTTAAAAACCCAGTTCTCTAAATTTTATGGGGCAGGTTATTTAGTGAGTAAATCCGTTGAAGCGTCGGCTGATTATATCTGAACAATGAATAATAAGCGAAGCTTGGAGGGCAAATGTGAAATTTCGAAAATGATTTCTCAGCTTAGGACATTAACAGCCGACAAACTAGCAAGCAAGGAAGAGGTAAATTTATTTTATAATCCCCCAAGAATGACCAGCATCTGGTTTCTATCTACGGTATCTCCACTTAAACAAAAATAAAGCTCATGAGAATAAAGGAAATTATCGCTGCCTGATTATTCATCAAGTTTTCATTGTCAGCACGGTAGGAATTGTGTAAAGAACAATATGGAGAATAAAATTACTGATTTTTGGGCGTAAAAGATTTTATAAAAATGTAATATCCCTCTCTGGTTGGTATAACCAGCTCTTCTACATATTGTTTCAAATTTTCCATAGTTGTAATATCTCCCAGCAAAATCCTTGTGATTCTCATCGCTTGAGTGAAATCGATTGAAATGGAAAATTCCTACAGACACGTAAACATTTCAAATATATTTTCAAACGCTCAAAATACTCTGTCAGTATTGTAGAGGAGTTTATCGTGTATTTATGGCGCCCAGCTTTTTTTCAAAATAATCCTTTCCAAAGCATATTGCAAAATGTAGCCAAACAATTGAATAAATTTGGGTTTATTCGCTTCATTTACTAAATGCTAATACATAGAGCAACTTGTGAACATTCAGTCCAAACAGTCCCTCGAGGTAAAAGGACGCCACGAATCTTTCTGACAAAAAAAATTCATTCTCATCCTTGACAAACTTGTGTTTTGAAGCTAATGGAACAACCTGGTAGAGAATCATACCAAGGGTAAGTTTTAATGTAATACAAGTCATTATCTGAGATTTTGTCGTCAAAAATTTTTATTTAGATCGTCGTTGATTCAGCTTTTAAGCACGCTTTGAGGTCTCGCTGGTGTCATATCTGCCTCAGAAGCGAGTCTTTTCCAATTCTCCGGACACAAATTTATCCATTTTTCTTACATTTGAGCTTTCTGAAAGCATACACAAAATTGCAATTATCCTTTCCAATATGCGTTTTGAAATCGTAATGAATCAATCATTATTTGTTTGTGTTTCTCAAGCGAACAAGGTGCGCGATTCACACGGGCGCACGCCCGCGGCAGGGGAGCAAGGCCATCTGCTTCTGCTCCGCCATTCACTCGTAGTTTGCCTCGAACCATTGCCCTTTTTAGTTAACGACATGTGTCTGGGACGAGCGTCGAACAGAAAGCGAATAACCAGCACTGCATTGGCTGACTGGCGATATACCAATTTATAATTACCGTATTTCCTCGAATAAGCGCCCACGCTTTTAGAAACTTCCTTTCCCGAATAAGCGACCCCCTACCACACTTTCTTCAATTAATACTAGGGATACAAGGAAATCCTGTTTCTATTGCCTCTTTATCTATAAAGGTTTAAGCTATCTCCATGTGCTAACAGAGTTCCTTTAAAATTTTGAATAGACACCCGGACTTTGAAGTACTGTAAACATAGTATGGAAAAGTATTCCTTTACCTTAATCTGGCAGGCACTATTCTAAGACAGACTTCAGTAGTTTCAAGTATAGTCTATTATTTTTGCCATTGTTTCGTTCGTCAAGAAACTTTATGCATAAAAATGGACTAATTGTCATGGTTTGACAATAAAAATGAACGGTCAAACACAACGTTTCGACAAAACTTCGGTCACTTTCAAGGGAATAGTAAGAATGTCACGATGAATATATATATGCGTGTAAGAAGTGTAAAAAAGTTTTTTGTAGTGTAAAAGGATAATAAGAACATACAAAGAGAAGAAATAATTGGAAGATAATTAAAAACCAATTAAAATTGAAAACCTAATAAAGAACCTTTGCACAACTTGAGTCCGACTGCACAAGAACTCAGAAACTCGACTTCATCGATTGACAAGAATTTTTCGCAACAAGCATTCTTTGGCCCCAAGGGATCTTACGAAGAATTTTAGTGTTTTACAGAAGTGTACTAAGACCTACTCTCAATGTGCAGTCGAACTCAATTCGTGTTATTCAGATAAGTGACCTTACCCTGCAGCGTGTGAAATGAAGGCTATTGGTTTGGCCAGTGGTGGTACAATTCCAGACAGCAGCTTCTCCGCCTCATCGCATTATAGTTCTGGGTATATACCATCTAATGGTCGACTGAATGGAACTAGCCAAGGTTGGGCACCCAAGACTAATTCCGATCCTGCCGACTACCTGCAGATTGACCTTCTGTATGAGTATGTTATCTGTGCCGTTGCTACTCAAGGAGCTTATGGTATTAATGAGTGGACAACAAAGTATAAGATTCGCTTATCAATGGATGGTACCACTATGGTCACCTACCAAGAAAACGATGTTGACAGGGTAAGTTTATATAAAACTCTTGTGAACATTCATGTACATATCATAAAAGCCAAAAGTAAATAGCTCCTAGAACACTGATTCAAATTTTGAGTCAAGAGGAGGGACAACAAAGAAGTATCTACTTGGTTAAGGCTCAGTCATGTTGTTAAATAGAGTATGCAATCGATGCAACAGAAAATAAAAGCATCGTGTGAAAGTGTCTTCAGAAAGTCATACTTTTGGGTGTTTATCCAACAAGTGGTTGTTGTATCATAATCTCCACAAACTACATGTACCTCTCCCTTAGGTTATTGACCAGAAGTGATATATAGGGTCACATACTTGCTTCGGGTTGGTTCTGAAACAACAGACACTAAGTCTTTCAATAGCCATTAAAGATAGGTAAATAGCTGATACGCAGGAGCGGCTTGATAACCGGTAGCATTTAAAAATTTTTGACACAAGAGTTTATCATTTTGTACCACAAACTATAGGTCTTTCCCGGAAACTCAAATCAAAATAGCGTCGTAAAAAACAGTCTACAGGAATTTGCAACTGCAAAATACATCCGTTTTCAACCAACAACATATTACGGATGGAAGGCACTGAGAGTGGAAGTTTATGGAGTACTTTTAACAAAAGGTAATAATTTGCTCTAGCTTGTCTTTATCTCTCCATAAGACGAATATCATCACGGTATGAGCATTATTAGTATATTGTAGGGTAGCCACAAATATTTTTTTCTAATTTTTAAAGAAGTTTTCTTTAAACCTGGTGTCTGTTTCATTTCGTTGAGGAATGTTTGTTATTTAGATAAGTGACTTTATCTTGCAGGTTGTGAATTGAAAGCTATTGGTCTGACTAGTGGTGGAACAATTCCAGATAGCAGCTTCTCTGCCTCATCGCATTATAGTTCTGGGTATATACCCTCTTATGCTCGACTGAATGGAAGTAACCGGGGTTGGGCACCCAAAACTAATTCTGATCCTGCCGACTACCTGCAGATTGATCTTCTGTATGATTATGTTATCTGTGCTGTTGCTACTCAAGGAGCTTATGGTATTAATGAATGGACAACAAAGTATAAGATTCGCTTATCGATGGATGGTACCACTATGGTCACCTATCAAGAAAACAATGTTGACAGGGTAAGTTTGTCAATATTCATGTACATAACATAAACGCCAAAAGTAAATAGCTCCTAGAACACTGATTCAATTTTTGAGTCAAGAGGAAGGGGAACCAAAAAGTATCTACTTTGTCAAGACTCAGTCTTCCTGTTTAGAGTATGGAGTATGGAGTATGTAATCGATGCAGGAGAAATAAAACACTGTGTGAAAGTGTTTTCGGGATGTCAAATTTTTGGGTGTTTATCCAACAAGTGGTTGTTGTATCATAATTTATCATAAACTACATGTACCTCTCTCATAGGTTATTGACCCAAAGTGATATACAAGGTCACATAATTGCTTCGTGTTGAGTCCGAAACAACATAGACTAAGTCTTTCTATAGCCGTTAGAGATATGTAAACAGCTGATACGCAGAAGCGGCTTTTGAAGCAATAGTATAAGAACCTTTTGACATAGTGATTTATCAATTTCTATCACAAACTATAGGTCTTTCCCGGAAACTCGAATCAAAATGGCATCGTAAAAAACAGTCTACTGGAATTTGCAACTGCAAAATACATCCGCTTTCAACCAACAACATATTACGGATGGAAGGCTCTAAGAGTGGAAGTTTATGGAGTACTTCTAAAAAGAGGTATTTATTTCCTCTAGCTTGTTTTGATCTCTCCCTAGGACAAATATCATAATGGTAAAAGCATTATTAGTACACTGTCGAGTAGGCGTAATAATTTTTTCTAACTTAAAAGGAAGTTTTTTTACACCTGCTGTCTGTTTCATTTCGATGAGGTATGTTTGTTATTGAGATAAGTTCCTCGCCTTGCAGGTTGTGAATTGAAAGCTATTGGTCTGGCTAGTAGTGGAAGAATTCCAGACAGCAGCTTCTCCGCCTCATCGCATTATAGTTCTGGATATATACCATCTTATGCTCGACTGAATGGAAGTAACCGGGGTTGGGCACCGAAGACTAATTTCGATCCTGCCGACTACCTGCAGATTGATCTTCTGTATGAGTATGTTATCTGTGCTGTTGCTACTCAAGGAGCTTATGGTATTAATGAGTGGACAACAAAGTATAAGATTCGCTTATCAATGGATGGTACCACTATGGTCACCTACCAAGAAAACAACGTTGAGAGGGTTAGTTCATATAAAACTCTTGTGAAAATTTACATACATATCATAAAAGCCAAAAGTATAGCCCCTAGAAAACTGAAGTCTTTCCGAAAATATAGCTCTTAGAACACTGATTCAATTTTTGAGTAAAGAGGAGGTACAACAAAGAAGTATCTTCTTAGTGAAGACTCAGTCTTGTTGTTTAATAGAGTAAATAATCGATGCAAGAGAAAATAAAAACATTGTGTGAAAGTGTCTTCAGAAAGTCATATTTTTGGGTGTTTTTCCAACAAGCAGTTGTTGTATCATGATTTGTCACAAATTACGTTTACCTCTCTCTTATGTTATTGACCCAAAGTGATATGCAGGGTCACATACTTGCCTCGTATTGGTTCTGAAACAACAGAAACTAAGTCTTTCCATAGCCATTAGAGGTATGTAAATAGCTGATATTTCAGGGCGGCTTCTGAAGCGGTACCATTCATAACCTTTCGACATAATAATTTATGATTTTGTACCACAAACTACAGGTCTTTACCGGAAACTCAAATCAAAATGGCATCGTAAAAAACCGTCTACAGGAATTTGCAACTGCAAAATACATCCGCTTTCAACCAACAACGTTTTATGGATGGAAGGCGCTGAGAGTGGAAGTTTATGGAGTACTTTTAACAAAAGGTATTAATTTGTTCTAGTTTTTTTTATATCTCTTTAAGACTAATATCATCAAGGTATGGGCATTATTAGTATATGAAAGGGTAGACATAATTATTATTTTCTAATTTTAAAAGAGGTTTTTTTTAAAACCTACTGTCTGTCTCATTTCGATGAGGTATGTTTGTTATTCAGATAAGTGACCTTACCTTGCAGGTTGTGAATTGAAAGCTATTGGTCTGGCTTGTGGTGGTACAATTCCAGACAGCAGCTTCTCCGCCTCATCGCATTATAGTTCTGGGTATATACCTTCTTATGCTCGACTGAATGGAAGTAACCGAGGTTGGGCACCCAAGACTAATTCTGATCCTGCCAACTACCTGCAGATTGATCTTCTGTATGAGTATGTTATCTGTGCTGTTGCTACTCAAGGAGCTTATGGTATTAATGAGTGGACAACAAAGTATAAGATTCGCTTATCAATGGATGGTACCATTATGGTCACCTACCAAGAAAACAATGTTGACAGGGTAAGTTCATATAAAAATCTTGTGAACATTCATATACATATCATAAAAGCCAAGACTATATAGCTCCTAAAACACTGATCCAATTTTTGAGTCAAAAGGAAGGAGAAGAAAGAAGTATGTACTTGGTCAAGACTCATTCTTGCTGTTTAATAGAGTATGTACTCGATGCAACAGAAAATAAAGACACTGTGTAAAAGTGTTTCGAAATGTCATATTTTTAGGTGTTTATCCAAGAAGTGGTTGATGTATCATAATTTCTCATAAACTACATGTACCTCTCCCTTATGTTATTAACCCAAAGTGATATACAAGGTTACATACTTGCCTCGTGTTGGTTCGGAAACAACAGACACTAGTCCTTTCCATAGCCATTAGAGATATGTTAATAGCTGATACTCAAGAGCGGCTTGTGAAGCAATAGTATTAAGAACCTTTTGACCTAATGATTTATCATTTTATACCACAAACTATAGGTCTTTCCCGGAAACTCAAATCAAAATGGCATCGTGAAAAACAGACTACAGGAATTCGCCTCTGCAAAATACATCCGCTTTCAACCAACAACATATTACGGATGGAAGACTCTAAGAGTTGAAGTTTATGGGCTACTTCTAAAAAGAGGTATTTATTTGCTCCAGCTTGTTTTGATCTCTCCCTAAGACAAATATCATCACAGCATGAGCATTATTTGTATATTGTAGGGTAGGCGTAATTATTTTTTTCTAAGTTCTAAAGAAGTTTTTTTACACCTGCTGTCTGTTTCATTTCAATGAGGTATGTTTGTTATTCAGATGAGTGCCGTTACCTTGTAGGTTGTGAATTGAAGGCTATTGGCCTGGCTAGGGGTGGAAGAATTCCAGACAGCAGCTTCTCCGCCTCATCCCATTATAGTTCTGGGTATATACCCTCTTATGCTCGACTAAATGGAAGTAACCGAGGTTGGGCACCCAAGACTAATTGTGATCCTGCCGACTACCTGCAGATTGATCTTCTGTATGAGTATGTTATCTGTGCTGTTGCTACTCAAGGAGCTTATGGTATTAATGAGTGGACAACAAAGTATAAGATTCGCTTATCAATGGATGGTACCACTATGGTCACCTACCAAGAAAACAACGTTGACAGGGTTAGTTCATAAAAAACTCTTGTGAACATTCATGTACATATCATAAAAGCCAAAAGCAAATAGCTCCTAGAACACTGATTCAATTTTTAAGTCAAGAGGAGGGACAATAAAGAAGTATCTACTTGGTTAAGACTCAGTCTTGTTAAATAGAGTATGTAACGGATGCAAGAGAAAATAAAAACATTCTGTGAAAGTGTATTCAGAAAGTCATATTTTTGGGTGCTTATCCAACAAATGGTTGTTTTATCATAATCTCTCACAAAGTCCATGTACCTCTCCCTTAGATAATTGACCCAAAGTTATATACAGGGTCACATACTTGCTACGTGTTGGTTCTGAAACAACAGAAACTAAGTCTATCCATAGCCATAAGAGATATGTAAATAGCTGATACTCAGGAGCGGCTGGTGAAGCAGTAGTACAAGAACCTTTTGACATTTTATCATTTTATACCACAAAATATAGGTCTTTCCCGGAAACTCAAATCAAAATGGCATCGTAAAGAACACTCTACAGGAATTCGCTATTGCAAAATACATACGCTTTCAACCAACAACATATTACGGGTGGAAGGCTCTAAGAGTGGAAGTTTATGGAGTACTTCTAACAAAAGGTATTTATTTGCTCTAACTAATTTTGTCTCTCCCTATAATAAGTATCATCATGGTATGAGCATTATTTGTTTATTGTAGGGTAGGCATAATTATAATTTTTTTTTAATTTTTAAAGAAGTTCTTTTTTTAACCTACTGTCTGTTTCATTTTGTTGAGGTATGTTTGTTATTCAGATAAGTGACTTTACCCTGCAGGCTGTGAATTGAAAGCTATTGGTTTGGCTAGTGGTGGAAGAATTCCAGACAGCAGCTTCTCCGCCTCATCCCATTACAGTTCTGGGTATATACCATCTTATGCTCGACTAAATGGAAGTAACCGAGGTTGGGCACCCAAGACTAATTCTGATCCTGCCGACTACCTGCAGATTGATCTTCTGTATGAGTATGTTATCTGTGCTGTTGCTACTCAAGGAGCTTATGGCATTAATGAGTGGACAACAAAGTATAAGATTCGCTTATCAATGGATGGTACCACTATGGTCACCTACCAAGAAAACAACGTTGACAGGGTAAGTTCATAAAAAACTCTTGTGAACATTCATGTACATATCATAAAAGCCAAAAGTATATAGCTTCTAGAACACTGATTCAATTTTTGAGTCAAAGGAAAGGAGAAGAAAGAAGTATCTACTTAGTCAAGACTCAGTCTTGTTGTTTAATAGAATATGTATTCGATGCAACAGAAAATGAAAGCCCTGTGTGAAAGTGTTTCGAAATGTCATAATTTTGGGTGTTTACCCAGCAAGTGGTTGTTGTATCATAACTTCTCATAAACTAGATGTACCTCTCCCTTATATTGCTGACCCAAAGTTATATACAGGGTTACATACTCGCCTCGTGTTGGTTCTGAAACAACAGACACTAAGTCTTTCCATAGCCATTAGAGATATGCAAATAGCTGATACACAGGAGCGGCTGGTGAAGCAGTAGTATTAAGAACGTTTTGACATAATGATTTATCATTTTGTACCACAAACTATAGGTCTTTCCCGGAAACTCAAATCAAAATGGCATCGTAAAAAACAGGCTACAGGAATTCGCCACTGCAAAATACATCCGCTTTCAACCAACAACATATTACGGATGGAAGGCTCTAAGAGTTGAAGTTTATGGGCTACTTCTCAGAAGAGGTATTTATTTGCTCCAGCTTGTTTTGATCTCTCCCTAAGAGAAATATCATCATGGTATGAGCATTATTTGTATATTGTAGGGTAGGCGTAATTTTTTTTTCTAAGTTTTAAAGAAGTTTTTTAACGCCTGCTGTCTGTTTCATTTCAATGAGGTATGTTTGTTATTCAGATGAGCGCCGTTACCTTGTAGGTTGTGAATTGAAAGGTATTGGTCTGGCTAATGGTGGAAGAATTCCAGACAGCAGCTTCTCCGCCTCATCCCATTATAGTTCTGGGTATATACCATCTTATGCTCGACTGAATGGAAGTAACCGAGGTTGGGCACCCAAGACTAATTCTGATCCTGCCGACTACCTGCAGATTGATCTTCTGTATGAGTATGTTATCTGTGCTGTTGCTACTCAAGGAGCTTATGGTATTAATGAGTGGACAACAAAGTATAAGATTCGCTTATCAATGGATGGTACCACTATGGTCACCTACCAAGAAAACAATGTTGACAGGGTAAGTTCATATAAATCTCTTGTGAACATTCATGTACATATCATAAAAGCCAAAAGCCAATAGCTCCTAAAGCACTGATTCAAATTTTGAGTCAAGAGGAGGGACAACAAAGAAGTATATACTTGGTTATGAATCAGCCTAGTTGTTAAGTAGAGTACGTAATTGATGCAAGAGAAAATGAAAACATTGTGTGAAAGTGTTTCTGAAATGTCATGTTTTTGGGTGCTTATCTAACACGTCGTTGTTTTATCATAATCTCTTATAAACTCCATGTAGCTCTCCCTTATGTCATTGACCCAGAGTCATATACAGGGTCACATACTTGCATCGTGTTGGTTCTGAAATAACAGAAACTAAGTCTTTCCATAGCCATTAGAGATATGTAAATAGTTGATACGCAGGGGCAGTTCGTGAAGCAGTTGTACAAGAACCTTTAAAGATAATAATTTATGATTTTGTACCACAATCTACAGGTCTTTCCCGGAAACTCAAATCAAAATGGTATAGTAAAGAACAGTCTACAGGAATTTGTTACTGCTAAATACATCCGCTTTCAACCAACAACATATTACGGATGGAAGGCTCTAAGAGTGGAAGTTTATGGAGTACTTCAAACAAAAGGTATTTATTTCCTCTACCTAATTTTAAATCTCCCTAAAACAAATATCATCATGGTATGAGCATTGTTTGTATATTGTAGGGTAGGCATAATTATTATTTTTTAATTTTTAAAGGAGTTTTTTTTTTAAATCTACTGTCTGTTTCATTTCGATGAAGTATGTTTGTTATTTAGATAAGTGACCTTACCTTGCAGGTTGTGAATTGAAAGCTGTTGGTCTAGCTAATGGTGGAAGAATTCCAGACAGCAGCTTCTCCGCCTCATCCCATTATAGTTCTGGGTATATACCTTCTTACGCTCGACTGAATGGAAGTAACCGAGGTTGGGCACCCAAGACTAATTCGGATCCTGCCGACTACCTGCAGATTGATCTTCTGTATGAGTATGTTATCTGTGCTGTTGCTACTCAAGGAGCTTATGGTATTAATGAGTGGACAACAAAGTATAAGATTCGCTTATCAATTGATGGTACCACTATGGTCACCTACCAAGAAAACAATGTTGACAGGGTAAGTTCATATAAAACTCTTGTGAACATTCATGTACATATCATAAAAGCCAAAACTAAATAGCTCCTAAAACATTGATTCAATTTTTGAGCCAAAAGGAAAGAGAAGAAAGAAGTATCTATTTGGTCAAGACTCCTTCTTGCTGTTTAATAGAGTATACACTCGATGCAACAGAAAATAAAGGCACTGTGTGAAAGTGTTTCGAAATGTCATAATTTTGGGTGTTTATCCAGCAAGTGCTTGTTGTATCAGAACTTCTCATACACTACATGTACCTCTCGCTTATGTTACTGACCCAAAGTGATATACAGGGCTACATACTTGCTTCGTGTTGGTTCTGAAACAACAGAGACTAAGTATTTCCATAGCCATTACAGATATGCAAATAGCTTATACTCAGGAGCCGCTTGTGAAGCAGTAGTATTAAGAACCTTTTGACATAATGATTTATCATTTTATACCCCAAACTATAGGTCTTTCCCGGAAACTCAAATCAAAATGGCATTGCAAAAAACAGTCTACAGGAATTCGCCACTGCAAAATACATCCGCTTTCAACCAACAAAATATTACGGATGGAAGGCTCTAAGAGTTGAAGTTTATGGGCTACTTCTAAGAAGAGGTATTTATTTGCTCCAGCTTGTTTTCATCTCTTCCTAAGACAAATATCATCACGGTATGAGCATTATTTGTATATTGTAGGGTAGGCGTAATTTTTTTTCTTCTCAGTTTTAAAGACGTTTTTTTAAACCTGCTGTCTGTTTCATTTGAATGAGGTATGTTTGTTATTCAGATGAGTGCCGTTACCTTGTAGGTTGTGAATTGAAAGCTATTGGTCTGGCTAGTGGTGGAAGAATTCCAGACAGCAGCTTCTCCGCCTCATCGCATTATAGTTCTGGGTATATACCCTCTTATGCTCGATTGAATGGAAGTAACCGAGGTTGGGCACCCAAGACTAATTGTGATCCTGCCGACTACCTGCAGATTGACCTACTGTATGAGTATGTTATCTGTGCTGTTGCTACTCAAGGAGCTTATGGTATTAATGAGTGGACAACAAAGTATAAGATTCGCTTATCAATGGATGGTACCACTATGGTCACGTATCAAGAAAACAACGTTGATAGGGTAAGTTCATATAAAACTCTTGTGAACATTCATGTACATATCATAAAAGCCAAAAGCAAATATTTCCAAAACACTGACTCGATTTTTAAGTCAAGAGGAGAGACAACAAAGAAGTGTCTACTCGGTTAAGAATCAGCCTAGTTGTTAAATAGAGTACGTAATCGATGTAAGAGAAAATAAAAACATTGTGTAAAAGTGTTTTCGAAATGTCATATTTCTGTGTGTTTATCCAACAAGTGGTTGTTGTATCATAATCTCTCACAAACTACATGTAGCTTTCCCTTTGGTTATTGACCCGAAGTCATATACAGGGTCACATACTTGCTTCGTGTTTGTTCTTAAAGAACAGAAACTAAGTCTTTCCATAGCCATTAGAGATATGTAAAAAGCTGATACGCAGGAGCGGCTCGTGAAGCAGTAGTACAAGAACCTTTAGACATAATGCTTTATTGTTTTGTACCACAAACTAAAGGTCTTTCCCGGAAACTCAAATCAAAATGGCATCGTAAAGAACAGTCTACAGGAATTCGCTACAGCAAAATACATCCGCTTTCAACCAACAACATATTACGGATGGAAGGCTCTAAGAGTTGAAGTTTATGGAGTACTTCTAACAAAAGGTATTTATTTGCACTACCTTATTTTATCTCTCCCTAAAATAAATATATTTACGGTATGAGCATTACTTGTATATTGTAGGGTAGACATAATGATAATTTTTTAACTTTTTAAAGAAGTTTTTTTTTTAACCTACTGTCTGTTTCGTTTCGATGAGGTATGTTTGTTACTCAGATAGGTGACCTTACCTTGCAGGTTGTGAATTGAAAGCTAT
The DNA here is from genome assembly GCF_964200805.1 of Pocillopora damicornis. Classification (NCBI taxonomy): domain Eukaryota; kingdom Metazoa; phylum Cnidaria; class Anthozoa; order Scleractinia; family Pocilloporidae; genus Pocillopora; species Pocillopora damicornis. The sequence continues at coordinate 4,132,141 of NC_142680.1, forward strand.
TGGTTTGGCTAGTGGTGGAAGAATTCCAGACAGCAGCTTCTCCGCCTCATCGTATTATAGTTCTGGGTATATACCCTCTTATGCTCGACTGAATGGAAGTAACCGAGGTTGGGCACCCAAGACTAATTCTGATCCTGCCGACTACCTGCAGATTGATCTTCTGTATGAGTATGTTATCTGTGCTGTTGCTACTCAAGGAGCTTATGGTATTAATGAGTGGACAACAAAGTATAAGATTCGCTTATCAATGGATGGTACCACTATGGTCACCTACCAAGAAAACAACGTTGAGAGGGTTAGTTCATAAAAAACTCTTGTGAACATTCATGTACATATCATAAAAGCCAAAAGTATATAGGTCCTAAAACACTGATTCAATTTTTGAGTCAAGAGGAGGGACAACAAAGAAGTATCTACTTGGTCAAGATTCAGTCTTTTTGTTTGATAAAGTATGTAATCGATGCAACAGGAAATAAAAGCAGTGTGGAAATGTTTTCGAAATGTCATAATTTTGGGTGTTTATCCAGCATGTGGTTATTGTGTCATAATTTCTCATAATTTACATGTACCTCTCCCTACCTCACATACCTCTCCCTTGTGTTACTGAACCAAAGTGATATACAGGGTCGCATACTTGCCTCATGTTGGCTCTGAAACAACAGAAACTAAGTCTTTCCATAGCCATTAGAGATATGCAAATAGCTGATACTCAGGAGCGGCTTGTGAAGCAGTAGTATTAAGAACCTTTTGACATAATGATTTATCATTTTGTACTACAAACTATAGGTCTTTCCCGGAAACTCAAATCAAAATGGCATCGTAAAAAATAGTCTACAGGAATTTGCAACTGCAAAATACATCCGCTTTCAACCAACAACATATTACGGATGGAAGGCTCTAAGAGTGGAAGTTTATGGGCTACTTCTAAGAAGAGGTATTTGTTTGCTTCAGCTTGTCCTTATCTCTCCCTAAGACAAATATCATCACGGTATGCGCATTATTTGTATATTGTAGGGTAGGCATAATTATTTTTTTCTAATTTTTAAAGAAGTTTTTTTACACCTGTTGTCTGATTCATTTCGATGAGGTATGTTTGTTACTCAGATAAGTGACCTAACCTTGCAGGTTGTGAATTGAAAGCTATTGGTCTGGCTAGTGGTGGACGAATTCCAGACAGCAGCTTCTCCGCCTCATCGTATTATAGTTCTGGGTATATACCTTCTTATGCTCGACTGAATGGAAGTAACCGAGGTTGGGCACCCAAGAGTAATTCCGATCCTGCCGACTACCTGCAGATTGACCTTCTGTATGAGTATGTTATCTGTGCTGTTGCTACTCAAGGAGCTTATGGTATTAATGAGTGGACAACAAAGTATAAGATTCGCTTATCAATGGATGGTATAACTGTGGTCACCTACCAAGAAAACAATGTTGATAGGGTAAGTTTGTAATATATAGATTTAGCCAAGCCTGAAAGTGGAGCTCTTGTTAGTTTATTTCCCAGCTCTTCATTATACTGAATGAATAAATTGTAATTTTATTGAGCGTGACTTACAATTTCGGTTTGGGAAAATGGGTCAAAATTGAAAGAAACGACAGTAAAGCACTTTGCATTAGGATTGAGGTGTATACACGTGCAGTGAGCACAGCGAGTCAGTAAAACAGTACGCCAGAATCGTATAGGCTTCTTTTATATCTTCTATTGAAGTTGCCAGGTATGACTGCTTGCCCCACCGTCTTTCCCCAACATTTCAACCTCCTGTTGAGCGTAGAAAATTAAAAATAAACTAATTTCATCTCGTGTTTGAACCTGTGTAATTTTTTAAAACTTTTTCGCTTTTGGCTACTCTTGTTTCATGTTTCATGTTTCATGATTGTCCTCTGGTTGGAAATACGCGACGTCTTTTTGAGATTTTTCCTGTTATTTAATTCGATCACCTCAGCTGTAACTGCAAGTAATGTGGGTGTCTTTAAGAAAACTTGAGCTAATACCTGGATTTCATTGTTACATCACAGAAATCAATTCCAAAGATCAATCAAGTTTTCTCTTAAGTTTAAAAGTCGAGTTGGTGTTTTTTATTGGCTATATCAAATTGGTTGAAAAGCTTTAGATGGTATTTTCTCATGTTTACAAATAACTGAATTTACTGGGAGGTGGAGTTATTGCAACATGTTAACATGAAAGGCAACAATACATTTTATTGATATGTAAAACGTTTTCATCTGGCTATCTACTAGGAAGTCTTTGTATTATATTTCAACCTAACCATTTTCCGCAACATATGAACGCTATTGCAAAACAATTAGTTAGGGAAATGGAAAACTTGTGGCATAATTACACAATGTTTGAAATGCCAGGTCCATAGTAAGCTAACAGGATCGAGGAGGATCTATGTGGGAATAGGCTCTCTTGTCTGTATCAATAATTTGCAAATCGCTCCTGTTGGCAGTGTTTTGATGAGGTGAGGCTGTCAGGGCAAAGGAACTAAGGATTTTGGTAGGCAGTGACTTTTTTTCAAACCTCGAAACTATCATTGTGAAAGCCATACTTGTGCCCGGTAACTCCTTCTTACTCCGATAAAACTAGTTTTAAGAAGGATACAATATTTTATAACTAAAATTTGATGCATAAGTTGTGCAAAAAACTTTCACATGGTAAAATGTTAGGAGGATCAGAGAAAAATAATGTGCTATGCATCTTCAAGACTTTATGTATTTATTTTATTACATGAATATTAACTGATACTAGGAGATCTAATAATATTTTAAAAAATAATAAAATTTGGTTGAAAAATTCGAATTCACTACAGGCTGGGTAAACAAAATCCTTAGGAAAAGAAATGTGTACTAATGAAAAAGCTAAGAAAACTTTTTTACAACACCCGCCTGTACCTAATGGCATGTAGTGAAGTCTTTTGAAGTAGTCATAATCCCAGTTTCATATGTTGAAAACACATGCACATGCAGATTTCCTGAAAACCTGTAGTTTAAGCCTGTGATGATTCAGACATTTTGACGCACACCTCAAAAGGAGAGCAAATAAAATTTGTGTTTCTATTTAGTGAGGTAAGATCGGGTCAAACATTCAAGACGTACAACGACAGGTTCAAGAAATTCTCACAACTAATTTTTAAGGTTAGCCTACCTGAACAATCACCTCCATGTAAAAATTAGACCCGGTTTGTACTGATAATTCCCAACAGAAATATCTATGGTAAGAGGGTAAGCCTTCCTTTCTACATGGAAAGAAATAATGAGGTTATCATCTCTCCACAAGTTCATTGGAAAGTGAGAGTGAATGAGACTGATAGCGACTATGTTTTTTGAATAAATATCCAGAGCCAGGATAAAAAGTCAGACATGGTCTGCAAAACTCTCTTATTTTAATTTTTTGACCCATTAAGCTAAAGCTTTATATTCTTGCTTTGTGCATTATGTGGACCCCAACTACTGGTAATTTAACTTTGATGCATCAAAATACAAAAATGTTCTCTTCATCTATGTGCCCTAAACATTACAGGGGAGGAGGCAGGTCAAATTAAAAACATGAATTAACATAGGAGGGCCCCCATTAATTTCAGTCTTAATTAAAGGAGGATCCTTGTTTTTCCAGATTCCCACCCTTTTAAACTCACATATCTTGTGACCAATTCCTTATTTCAATGTTTAGTTTGGGTAGGACCATTGGTAAGAAACACCATTCATTAATGAAAGCTTGAGCTAGTATATTTAATGCAACCTAAATAATAATATTACATTTTACAGTATGGTAACTTACACAGCAAAATTATATAATCACACAATTCCAAACAAAGGAAGTCAGGTTATTCACTCACCTGCTTCAACTTTTGAGGTAAACATAAACAGTGGTAAACTGGTAAACAGTTACAATTAATTAAAAGTTGTAGGTTTGAAAGCCAAAATATATACATTACAATCATCAGACCCTATGCATCCTGGCAAAAAAGGGTCAATTACCACCATAACTTCTCCCAAATGTTCATGCTCACAGGAAATCATTTATTTTTGTCACTAGGTGGTACTGTATTTACAATAGTTCTATACTGACACAAATACATTTTCTAAAGTTATCTCAAAGCACATGACTGCACAGGTCATCTGGAAGGTTCCTGCATGGGGAATAATATTTCAATTACCTCGGCAAACTGTAATCATCAGAATTGCAAGCCAAGGTGTATTTACCAAGTGTTCAAGTTTCCAAATTAGTCATCTAATTCTTATAGTGGAGTTCAATCCTTTCTGAGGCTATCTTCCGCTTGATCATCCTGTTACATGTGAAAATATGAAATGTTACTCATATTCAAATAATTACCTGAATCAAAAGTTGTAATTTTTTAATAACCCCCTTCCTTTAATTGTGCTCCAGGAATAGTTAATGATTTTGAAGAGAAAGGAAGAAAGTTCTTGAAACATTCTATGTTAAATGAAACTTTGTTATGAATGTTAATTGTGATTGCAACAAAAACATCTGTGAAGCTATAATAACAATAACCTTTCCAGGTAAACAAACCATAATGAAGCATGATATGAATAAATTTAATCTCACCCAGTTTGAATGTAGAATCGAAAATGTAATTAACTTACTTAAAATGTGCTTCACTTGTGCTGTATATACGGATTTATCGTTCTTAATTACCAATGAAATTCCGGGGGTGTGACTCAATTACTTCAAAAGAAAATATCCAAGCAGGGTACAAAAATGGCCCGCGAATTGTAAACTTTTAATGTGTTGACAAAACTTCCCTAAATTATGGTGCAGATACGAATCTATCATTCATAATCGTTTATGAAATTCCGAGGCTGGACCTCAATGAGTTTAACAGAAAATATTCAGGAAGGTTACAGAAACAGATTCTCAGAAACTGCTCTTGAATTCGAAAACTGTAGACAACAATAATTTACGCTAACCATGTGCTTACCAGCGTGCTTGTGAGGTCAAATTGTCAGAGCCCCGTTTAATTGCAAAATGTGATGACTTTTAATTTCAGAGATTAATTCTTCAGTTTTTAGCATAAGTCCCTCCTGCTTCTTGTACATTTATTTATTTATCAATTTTTTCTGTTGCTATGTGAATTGACAGGTCGGCTCGTTGCCATGGGCCACGTGCTCATGTGTGAGATAAAAAAAAAGTTGAGTTGAGGAGTTTGGACATCGGCAGAAATATTGGACAAGATGGCGGCGGCGCTTGCGCATTTCGTCCATAATGGCGTCCAAATAATATAAGAAACTGTATGGAAATTTGTAAAATTTCTAAAATATAACAATCAGGAGCTCATGGTCCCGTCTGCTCTCGATCGAGACATATTCAGTACTGATTCTGCTCAAATTGTATAAGTCATGGTACGAAACACTCTTCTTTGCAGATCGAGCCGTGATCGCCGCCATATTGAATTCTCTTGATATTCTATTGTTCCGGAGTGTAATGCGATATACCGCTGATAATTGTTAGCGGGCTCGAAATGTCCTTGATTTCTGGCGATGAGTAACGTGAGCAAATAAAGTTGTTGAAAAAAAAATCGAATCAGCCGAGTCCAAATTGTCGTCCAACAACGGCATTTGGTCCTTCGAGCCGGATATTGAACGAAATCAGCGAAAAATCGCCAAGTCAAGCTGTAAGTCACCCGTGTACATGTAACTGCGTGTAATATTATCACCGAGCCGTGCGGTTGAATATTGTGAAGATTCATTCAATTCGCACTAAGATGAGTGCCTCGAACAGAGGAGAAGACAAAACACCACAACTGTTTACGCCAAGTGAGTCCACTACTTCAAGTAAACGTTCCGTTTTGAGAAAGAAATCGCAAGCCGAGAAGTTAGCCCTTGAACAAAAAATGGCCGATCAAACGTTCGCAAATGAGATCGAGTGTCTGCGAGCCGAACAACTGCAGCGTGCAAAGCGTTTGGAACTTCAAAAGAAAGCTGAAGAATCAAGATTGGAATATGACTTCGAAAATTCCATCACCCAGGAAGACGGTATGTCGAATAAAGGCGATATGGATGAAGGGTTGAATGAATTACCTTTAGACGGTGTAAACGATCGGGTCTCGCGCTTAGACCTGGAAATTACTGAAAACACTGTTGTTGAAAAACCTGAAATTAAATCTACTAAATCAGAGGTCGTAACAGAGGTTGCTAGTCAACCCTGTAAAAAGGATACACGTGAGTCATCTATTGCTAAAGGTCAAGCTGCTTTGAAAACCTCTGCCACAGGAAACCCTAGCGTGCAGACGTCGAAGACAGATCAGTTGTTTGAGAAAATGCTGCCAGCCTTTGTGAAAATCATTGAACCAAATGTGCAGAAATTTAATGGAAATTCACTAGAGTACTCAAAATTCAAAGCAGCGTTTAATGTTGAAGTAGATAAAAGGGAAGTTTACGATGCAACAGAGAAGCTTAAATTTCTGCTAGATTCTGTAGATAGAAGTGCAAAATCATGTCTGGCAAAATTCACGATAAGTTCAGACAGATACGAGGAGGCATGGACTGCGCTTCAAGAGCGTTTTGGCCGTGTACCCACAGTTTTGTCAGCTGGAAGAAGCGCATAGATCAATTTCCGACCATAGTGAAAGAAAATAGTACGCAGATCAGACAGTATCAAGAAATAGTTTCTGAGCTGATAGGCATTTTCAAGGAGTACGACTTCCTTCATGAGCTTAACTCGCAATTCCCTAAAGCAACTGTTGCTAAACTTCCTGCACGCCTTTGCGGTAGATGGGCCGAGTTCGTTGAAGGAAAACCAAAGTTGTCAACCTGGGATTCATTTGCCAATTGGCTGGAAAAAGAGGCAAAAATCAGTGAGTCCAAGCAGCGGGGGATGCCAGAGAAGAGAGAGTGGAGGCGTTCAGATACATTTAAAGTTGAAAGGTGTAAGTCAGCCGACAAATCACAGTCTGGGCTGTTTGTAGGAGCCACAGGAGAGGCTTTACGCACCAGCTATGAAACAAAGAGGTGCCCAATTCACCAGTCCACCAATCACACTTTGCAGGAGTGCAAACGTTTTAAGGGAATGGTGACTAGCGAAAAGGTGAAAGTTGTTGAGGAATACAAACTATGCTTATGTTGTCTATTGCTTGGTCATCGTCTGAGTAAATGCCGCGCTAGGAATAGATACAAAGAACTGTGACATGCGTCATCATACCCTCGTATATAAAGTCGACTTGAAATTCATTGAACGGGAAAAAGCAAAACGTGAATCAGAACGAGTGCCAGATGTTGAGAGAGATCCAGCACAAGTTTCCTTGGAAGGTGAAGACTTGTCACCACGTCAGGCTGTGGAGCGCTACGAGGGGTATCGCCAATCAGCGTACGTAGGTTGTGAAGCTGGTGGTTGTGCTTTGGTTGAAGTACTTCCTATAGTTGTCTTCGGAGAAAAAGGAAAACAAGAAGTGATGGCCTTGCGTGACTCAGGCTGTAACACAACACTTATAGATGAAAGTTTAGCGCTCTCACTTGGACTTCAAGGCAAAGATGTAGATCTCGAAATTCAAGGAGTAAATATGCGGAAGGTGTTTACTTCCCAGCACATCAAGAAATGCCGTGTCGCACGAGTCGGAAGAGACGAACTCCAGTACTCTTTGCGAGATGTGAGAACAATTCCTCGCCTGAATGGTCCGGATCAGAAGTTGAAGTGGTCAACAGTCACGCAAGAGTATCAGCACCTGAAGAACTTGGACTTACGTGACACCGACACAGGTCCAGTGCAACTCATAATTGGAACTAAAAACTCTTATTTGATTCTATCAAAACAAATTGTGAAACCCTCTGGTCAACCGGAAGTTGACAGAGTACCTTATGCAGTTGAGACCTTACTTGGATGGGCAGTGAATAACTGGTTATCTGGTGAGCGAAGAGTAGCATCTCCGTACAATAGGTTCATGGTGTATGAAAGAAGTTCACTTGAAGATGAGGAGCTGAAGCAGCTGGTCGTGGCTCGGTCAGAGATAGAAACGTTAGGTGAAGTGAAGTTAGCAGATCCAACCCGTTCGATTGGGAACAAGCGAACATTGACACTAATGGAAAGACAATCTTTAAGAATGCGAGTGAAGATGCGTATTTGTCAGGCCTACGTTGGAGAGAAGAGAAACCATCTCTACCCAGCAATTACGAAATGGCAAAAGAAGAGGCTGCAATCCCTAGAGAAGAAGTTTGAGAGCTGCCCCGAGGTCAGAGAGATATGCAAAGTCAATCCAGGATGACGCTGAGAAAGGCTATGTGAAGAAACTAGCTGAAGAGGAAGTACAGTGCGATAGTTAAGTGACTTGGTATTTACCACACAGATTTTCATTAACTCCAAGAAACCTGAGCGTCTCAGAAGAGTATACGATGCATCAGCAAAGTTCATGGGACAAAGTTTGAACGATAAGATCTACACAGGGCCAGATCTTCTCTCCTCTCTGTTTGGAGTCTTCCCCAGGTTTTGCGAAGGAAAAATTGCAATGGCTGCTGACGTGAAAGAAATGTACCATATGCTTCGCCTCCCTGACCATGACAAGCCGGCGATGAGATTCTTATGGAGGAACTCTCTGAGAAAAGAACCGAGTGTGAACCAGTTCGAGAGAGCAGTGTTTGGAGAAAAGTCTGCACCATCCAGAGCGAACTATACTGTAAGGCGAAATGCTGATGAGAATGGGGAAGATTTACCTCTGGGGAAAGCAGTCTATTAGCAATTTTACATGGATGATGGCCTACCGTCAACGGAGTTTCGTAAGGAAGCTATTGAAATGCGGAAGCAGATGACTGAGTTATTACGCTATAGTTATTATCAAGAGTGGCGTGAATGGTAGAGGGAAACAGAGAAGCTTGGCGAAGTGAGAATTCCAAGAACTTTACTTCTAGAACAGAAATCTGTCCGAAAAACAGCACTTCATGTATTTTGTGACGCCAGCCAGGATGCCTATGGCGCGTGTGCGTACCTAAGACATTCGTTTACAGATGACAAAGTAGAGTGTAGTCTTATTGCGGGAAAAGGCCGTGTTTCCGCTTTAAAGTTACTGTCTATCTGCCGGCTGGAGCTCATGGGAGCTCTAGTAGCTGTGCGACTAGCTGAAACACTGGTGAAAGAAATGACCGCAAAGATAGAGAAGATAATCTTCTGGAGTGACTCCACCACAGTCTTGCATTGGATCCGCTAGATAAGTTCCACTTATAAAGCATTCGTCGGCAACCGGGTGTCTGAGATTCACCCAGTTATGAGCAATCTGGAGACCACACTGGGGGCGGGCACAGTGAGTTGGAGATATATGCCGACAGAGGTTAATCCTGCAGATGACATCTCCCGTGGACTAAGTCCTACAGAACTTTGCAAGGGCTTTCGCTACGATAGTGGACCAAAGTTCCTGTATGAATCAGCAGAACTGTGGCCAGAGAATAAAGTCAAAGCACCCTCCGAGAAAGATGAAGTGAGTGAAAAGAAGAAGGGAAGATGGGTTGGAGCATCTCAGAAAAATGAGGTCCTGTTAGGATGGAAGAAGTATTCTTCTCTGACCAAACTAAGAAGAGTTACAGCTTATGTGATACAAACAATGCAAGAATTTAGAAGGAAGCGCGTCTTCTGGGAGCACTTACGTCTAATGAACTGAGAGCTACTCAGAATTATCTAGTGAAGAGGGCGCAATTTGAGTCATTCAGCCAAAGGATACAGTGTCTAGAGATGGCCAAGGAGATCCACAAGAAAAGTAGAATTAAATCTCTTGATCCACAGATAGAAGATGGATTCTTAGTTGTTGGTGGAAGACTGCAGAGAGCACAATGCCTACCATACAAGACACGACATCCCAAAATAATTGACTCACGCCATGAGCTTGCACAGCTGATCGTAGAGGAAATACATCAGATCTAACACCACCTGCCAACTGAGCTCTTGCATAATCAAATAAGGCAGGAGTATTGGATCATCCATGGTCGTCAGGCGGTGCGGAACGTGAAGTTTAAGTGTAACTGCTGTTTTCGCCAGACAGTAAAACCTCAAGAGCAGCAAATGGGAAGTGTACCAGAGTGCAGCCTTGAGCCAGGAATGGTGTTCAGGAGTTGACTTTTTTGGACCTATGTTGGTTAAGGAAAGACGCAATGAGATTGAAGTGTATGGTTGTTTGTTCACTTACATGAGTCCTCGAGCGTGCCACCTCGAACTTGTGGATGATCTTTCAACAGATCATTTCGTTATGGCATTGAAGAGATTCATTGCGCGACGTGGACGACCGCAGAGCATTCACAATGATCATGGCACAAACTTTGTCGGTGCAAATAATGAGTTGCGGAAATGCATTAAATTATTGAATGAAGAAGGGATACAAAACGTCTGTGTGCTCAAGGAAATTGACTGGAAATTTCAGCCACCAAGCACCCCGCACTTTGGAGTAGCGTGGTAGAGACTAGTACAGTGTACAAAGAAGACGCTAAAGGCAATTCTGCGCTAGTCGAAGCAGAAGGAATACTAAACAGTGAACGATTATTCATGTGTCCAATGATGCAGGGGACATTAGAACGTTAACCCCAAATCATTTCTTGCTGTTGCGGGCGAATCCGAGTTATGAAGATGCTGAAGTTAGCGATAATGAGATCAACTCGACAAAGATGTGGCGACGGTCCCAAGCGCTAGCTAATTTCTTTTGGAAATGTTTTACCAAGGAATACCTTCGTAGCCTGACAGAGAAGGAGATGTCCTAGTTGCTGAGCCAAATCAGCCGCGAGGTGTACGACCGTTGGGCAGAATCGTGTCTACTCATCCTGGGCGGGATGGGTTAGTTCGAGCAGTTACAGTGCATACTCAGCACGGAGAGTACAAGAGACCGATTGCTAAACTTTCGTTATTAGAGAAAGCGGAAGTATAGAACTGTTAATCGTCTCGACGAACGTTGTGTCTCGACTAGGGGCGGGGATGTCCCTCCCGCTTCTTGTATATTTATTTATTTATTTTTTGTGTTGCTATGTGAATTGGCAGGTCGGCTCGTTGCTATGGGCCACGTGCTCATGTGTGAGATAAAAAAAAAAGTTGAGTCGAGGAGTTTGGAGTAACGTGAGCGAAATAAAGTTGTTAAAAAAAATCGAATCAGCCGAGTCCAAATTGTCGTCCGACAACGACATTCACTCATCTCGCTGTAGAACCAACTCCATTTTACCCGTCAGTTTGTTTGCACCACGCATTTGCGGTCCATAATTTGATTTGATGACAGGTTCTCACATGACAGTATCGCCATAATCAGATTGCCGCGTCAGCCTTAATGTAAACATGAATATCGCTGACTCAAACTCATTTTATTTCAATTTTGGGAAAGGCCATTACTTCGTTCTTAGGGTAAACCAACACATCTTTGGCGAAGCGCGATTTTTTCAAATGAATAGAATAACTCCTGCGATAATTAACTGAAGAGAAAAAAAAATTGAAACTTGCGCGCACCGTTCGCCATCATTTGAAAACTTTCAAGGCAAAACAAAATACGTAAGATAACTTCTTTTCCCATAACACCACGACAGCATTAAACATTCCAAACGATAGGACAAGAAATAGCTCGAAGAACACGAAAACCATGAAATATTACTCGAGCGATGAACTGGCGCGAGGGTTTTTAGGCGATGAATGCCAGAATCAATGTTTAACCGAAACATGATCAGTTGAATTAAAAAAAAAAAGTTTGAATTTTTTCTTGGCCTTAGCGCAAGAGAAAACCCAGATAAGACACGACTTACCTCCTCTTCTTTCACGGATCCTTTGTAGTTCGCTTCTCTTTGTTGATGACCTCTTTTCAGTCTGTTTTCAGGAGCGACTTTGTATTTTCTTCTCGCGTTGCTATTCGCTAGATGTTCGCCTATTTACTTATGCCTTTTATTGTTCTCTTTCGCGTTCCTCTCGCCGTGTTCTGCCTATTTTGGCGTCCTTTCTACCTTTCTTGCCCGATTTTATGGACTCACTTTACGCCGTTTACCTGTTGCTTTCTTTGGTCGCTCAGTCTCTTTATATCCAGCCTATTTTCACTTAAAACCCTCTCTCCACGAACTTGAATTATAACAATTTTCTCCGACTTACAAAGCTTAAACTCTGCCGTTTTGTTGCTTTACGAGTTGTTTAGAAATTACAAAATACTGAGAATTACTGTTAACTACATCCTTAGCAAATTATTTGCTAACGCGGCTTCACATCTACTAGCCCACGTGAAGCCCTCGTGTAATATCTAACCCAGTGCCCGCGGTACGCTGCCCTAAAGGTCGGCACTTGAGAATGCGCACCTCATTGTCATCTGCCGGTGTCTCCTGGCGCACGCGAATGAGTTATCCAAGTAACGCAAGCAATCGCACCTGCGTATCACCTATTTCCTCGAACTTCCATTAGGTGGCTAAGATAGCGCCCACGGTACAGTCGGCCACGCATGCTAAAAATAGCACCTTGTACGGACGCCTGTACGGTCATAAGTCCAATTTTTGTGGCTTGATGGGTTACTACTATTTTGTATAATTATGGGGCTACGCTGCACGCGCTTTGAGCTCCGCCATAAAACTCTTCTGAACATTCATGTAAATATCATAAAAGCCAAAAGTATGTAGGTCCTAGAACACCGATTCTATTTTTGAGTCAATAGGAGGGAGACTAATGAAATGTTTGCTTGGTCAAGACTCAGTCTTGTTGTTTTAGAGAGAATGTAATCGATATCAAAGAGAATAAAAACATTGTGTGAACGTTCTTTCGAAAATGTTTTTTTTTTCGGTGCTTGTCCAACAAGTGGTTGTTGTATCATAATCTCTCAAAAACTAGATGTACCTCTTCCTTTAGGTTATTGGCCACAAGTGATATACAGAATCACATACTGGTTTTGTGTTAAAATATACTAAAGTTCACACGACAACCAGGTGGAAAATCAGACATGGTTTGATGCTACTCTGGTTTGTAGATTTAATGAATGTAAGCGAAGAAGTTACAATTCATAGACCCAACGTTTCGACACTCCTGTCTAGTGCCTTCACTAGGGGTGATCTAAACGTTGCAACAAGAGGTCCTTTTATATGACCACTAATTAGCGCCCTTTTTTCTGACGAGATGTAAATAGGCGTCAGGAAGCAAACCGCCATCGTCACGATTTAAAGGAGCGTGGGCGGAGTTAATTTGCCAAGCCTCCAAACAAAGGCGCTGGTGGTAACGCCGATTAGTGGTGATAATTTTAGAATTATCCCACCCAATTGTATGGCTAGTTAGGCATGTGTGCTCCGATAAAGCCGAATTTCCTTTTTCCAAAAGAAAAACGCTTTTTAATGCTCTTTTAAACGTGTACCAAACTGACGTTTGGTCTGTCCGATGTATTCGTTATCACAGTCATCGCAAGGAATAGAATAAATGGCGTCGGCTCGTTGTTCTTTCGTGACAGGATCCTTAGGTTTGGCGAAATATGCCCCAAAGTCCGAAAAGGTTTTTGAGCAACTTTAACGTTGTGGCTATTCAAAATTCTCTTGTGGGTTCCGTAACACCCTGAATGTGAGGAATAGCAGCAAAACCAGTCGCTTATATTTTGGTGTTTGTCCTACCAGTGGTTGTTGTATTATAATTTCTCACAAAGCTATAAGTACCTCTCCCTTAGGTTATTGACCAGAAATGATATACAGGGTCACATACCGGTTTAGTGTTAGTTTTGAAACAACAGAAACTAAGCTTTTCCATAGCAGTTATTGACATGTAAATAGCTGATACTTAAGAGCGGTCTGTTAAGCAGTAGTACTAAGAACAGTTTGAGATAATGATTTCAAATTTTTTACCACAAACTATAGGTCTTTCCTGGAAACTCAAATCAAAATGGCATCGTAAAAAACCGTTTACAGGAATTTGCAAGTGCAAAGTATATCCGCTTTCAACCAACAACATATTACGGATGGAAGGCACTGAGAGTGGAAGTTTATGGAGTACTTCTAACAAAAGGTATTTATTTGCTCTAGCTTGTGAGCAGAGCTAGCTAACGGCGAGTTATAAAATCTCCAATATGGATATAGCTTTGCCATTGGTCAGGTGAGAATTTTGTGGAAATGACATAAGAGCTGACCATATGAGATGAGAGAATTTGAAAATCATTAATTTAGTTCTTTTTTAAACTTTGAATTCACTCTCTTCTGATCATTTAGTTCTTCTTTTGCTAAATTAAAAAAGTTTTGCTCAGCTTATTATTTTTGGTTTTTATGAACCAGTGCCTGATGTGATTGTAACGTTGTACATTGTAAATTCTGGAGCACTTTGGGTTGCCAGTGTAACATAATAATTGTTCTCCTATTTTGTTTAGCACATCTTCATTCCCAGGATATAAATAATATATATTTAATGCATAAACACAATCCCTACTCATGATCAATGATCCTCCACTTTGATCTGAGGAATATGTAAGCCTCTCTAAGGTCACGAGGATGATTAATTTACATTCATATCACTAAATCAACCGAGAATTATGCCAAACAACTGGTGATGTTTATTTCAGTTCCATCCCAACCTCCTACTGCCTTCAAGCTAACTGCAAGCTCTTCTACCAGTATCATAGCGTCCTGGCAGTTGCCACCAGTCTCTGCTGGACATGGAAGAAACATTACTGGATTTAAACTGTTCTACAGAAAGAAAGGTTCTGTCGGATCAGCAACAACCTTGACTATAAGCAGTGGATCAACATTAAGTAGAAATGTCACCGGGCTTGACAAGTACACAGAATACGAATTTCAAGTGTTGGCCTTCACTTCTGATGGTGATGGACCAAAGAGCCCTGTTGAGGTGCAGAGAACAATGGAAGATGGTATGTGATGAGTAAAGGTGAAAGAGAAAAGATTATGACAATTGTTATTCAAAAATTAATTAAAACGGCGTTAAAAAAGCAAAGAAATGATCCTCCCAGTTAGGTTGTAATTTCAAGCAATCGCAGCAAAGACGTTTGATACTGATTCAGGCACCAATGGGATTTGAACCCATGTTCCCCAGATACTAGATGGGTGCTGCTACCAACTGAGCTGTAAAGCCACAGGTTAGGAGCGTGGTAACTTCTCAGAGACCTCATTGTTTGGTAGTAACCATTAACAAGGCTAGTATGGCATTAAGCGCTACAGTTTTTTAATTGCAGCTCCATCACAAGCCCCGAGGAGCTTCAGTGCGACTGCAGTTACTTCTACAATGATCACAGCATCCTGGCAGTTACCACCAGCAGACTCCAGAAATGGAGTAATCGTAGGGTTCAAATTATTCTACCAAAAGAGTGGCTCCGTTGGGCGAGAAAGCACCCTGACCATTAACAATGGAACAGCATTAAGTAAAGATGTCACTGGGCTTGAAAACAACACGGAATATGAATTTGAAGTGTTGGCCTTTACTTCAGTTGGTGATGGACCAAAGACCTCACCTGTAGTGGTGAGGACCATGAAAGATGGTAAGAGTTCTCAGAAGATGTTTAACACATTTTCAAGTGATTTTGTGTAGCAACAGCAAAATTTACTCTACTTTTGAGGAGATTGTTGAATGAGATTTAAACCTGCCCAGTCTTACATTTACAATAACCGAGGAGGTTCATTTGCGGTTCATAGCATTTTGGGTTTCGTGGTATAGTTAAACATGTATGGCCATCAGATTCAAAAGCTGAAATTTTTCAGCTGTTCATTAGACTAGGCGTATGTCTGAGAGAGGTTCACTTCCGTGCTTGGAGTAAAGAACTTTTCATGGTACCAAGGCACCTTTGTTTGACAAAAATTTGATGACTGCCTATACAAACTTTAAGACAACTGCTAGAACAGTTTCTGTAAACTCTTGAAGACAAGTGCATAATTTTATTTGAAAATTGTTTGGGAACGTTTGGAGATGACAGCTACAACACTAAAGATGCATGAATACTAATTTAAGGCAGACCGTAATGCATCAAGACAACCGTTACAGAAGGTCTGATGAACAAAAGAAGATGAATGCCTTAAAATTGTTCGTGAATTGTTGAAAGAAACAAACTGAATTGATAGGGCCGTGGAGGGCGTGAAGAGAATTGTTACAAAGCTACCAAAAAAAAAATTGAAACCAAGCATTGCAAAGTAACCTGGGACTACCAACAAATGTTTGCAACCAAACTGCTCGGGATCTAAAAGATACACTGAGTTATTGTAACAAAGTTACAATAACAAAACTTTCATCATTCGAAAAGGAATTCTATTCGTCCAGTGAAAGAACTGATTACAATAACAAAACTTGCATTTCTACTCGTCCAATGTAAGAACTGATTCATAAAACTGACCCATCCATCTATTCCTTGCCTGCATTCAGATGTCTCAGGAATTTACCCCTCCTAAATCATTATCCTGCGGTTGTTACCAGCTTTTTGGTTTTGGTAAAAGTTATACAAGCAGTTTTTAGCAGGCTTGTAATTTTGCACCACATGATGTAAAGAAGCCAATAATATCAAGCAAAATCAATGGATGGGCTATTGCAACCTTTATTAACAGCATGCTTCCTCCGCTGCACCATAACAGTTTTTCAAGAAACTCAAATCTTTCCTTATTTTCTCTAGAATTGCCCCTTCAGAAATGACGCCCTAGGCTGCAGATTTGGTTATTTAAGAATTGAGATTTCTTCCTGATTTGTTATAGAATTGATAAATAAGGTTAAAACTGTAATGTTTGAACGAAGATGTATATCATAGAAGACGACTCAAAGTCAGCACACTGGTCATATGGGAATCACATGTAAAAAATACTTTATTCCCAGCATGGTTGGCTACACGACGCAAGACTTGTCACGGCACTGTGTAACGCTAAATACTACATTTCGTTTTTCCTGCAGTTGAGAAGAATCACATGATCGAAGGAATAAATATCGTGAAATAAGTAACAGTAACAGGTGCTGTGCGACAGAACTAGACTAGGGAAAATAAACTTAAACATGGGGATACAGAATCCTACTCAAAGTCCTTAATCACCGAATACTCGACCACTAAATGTTCTTACAAGCCCAAAGTTCATAATTCTCAAACGGTGTCCATAAACCAATACTTGAGTCACTTTGAAATCAGTCAAAAGAATATTCATCAAATAGATGTTCAAAATCACTTTAAATCAGTGAATCATCATTAATCAAATCTCTTGGATGAGTCTCTTTTGGGGCACAGACAACGTGGAGACCTTCAACGCACAGGTTCAGGATGTCAACACTTTCACTGGGGTTCAATGGTGAGCCTGTGGACCCCTGAACTGAGACTGGAATGCAGGAAGGAGGACTGCTCTCGGTGTCCTGGTCAAGAGTGTCCCCCTCAAATGCGTGACTGGTTCTGAGTATGATTGAGTTATCAGCCAGAAGCTTCTTATTGACGGTCATTGGGGTCAGGTGACGTCGACAGCTTTTCTCGCTTTGGTTGTCTGATCAGTACTGTGTCTCCAACCTAAACGTCGCAATCTTTGATGGCTCTCCTAAAATCAGCTTGGCTCTTGATCCTGAGTTTCTGCTGCGCATCTCTTTGGCGCATGGCTGCAGGGTCAAGACTTTCACCTCTTGGCACAACAACGGGGTTGGGTAACTTGATTCTAATTGGTCTGCCAAAATGGGGCTGTAGCAGGGGCAACACCCGTAGTACAATGGGGAGTAACACGATAGTTGTGTAAGAAACGACACATATCTTGCTTCCAGCGAATGGTGGTGCGTAGTACCTTTCCAAAGGTCCTCATAAAGCGTTCCACTTCTTCATTAGCTTCAGGTGACACGCGTTCGCGGTTTCACCTGGGTTTTGCTTCGCCCGCTGAAACGTGAAAATCTTAAATTCCACATTCTTCTTCGGGTCAAAGTACGCGTCCAGCTTCGTTTTGGCCGTTGCAAAATCTTCACCGGTGTCGGGTGGAGTGTCAAAGAGGTCAGACACTTCCTCCCCGGTGTGGTACGGTAAAAGAGCTCTCTGTATCTTCTTATCACTAATAGCAGTGGTAACAGATAGGTTTTCGAAGGTTGGAATCGCTTCAGCCATCACAAAAATTAGTCACACGGTCACATATACGGCTATGAGTATCGAGGAGTGATTTTTTTACCGATCTTCGTCCCCAATGTAATGTTTGAACGACGGTGTATATCACAGAAGACGACACAAAGTCAGCACACTGGTCATATTGGAATTATTTGTAAAAATTACTTTATTCCCAGCATGCTTGGCTACATGACGCAATGTGTATCACGCCATTGTCTAACATTAATCACTACAAAAACCAAAGAAGCCCTATTGCTATTAGCATATACTAAAACAGTGGAGGCGTTGAAGGTGCGCCCTGACTGGCTAATCAAACTCGGAATATCTTTTGCTTTTCACCACCGAGCGACTCATGCCCGAAAATATTGCTATTGTTGCAGAATGAATGACTTATGATCATCTTTTTGTGTTATATTATACTTAAATAACTATTTACAGAAGTGTCGGTGGCAAGCGAATGATAGTTACCTTGCCTCTTTCTGGCTTAGTAACTATCAATCACTAGTCACCAAAACTTTGGTGAATAGTTTTTAATTATCTAAGACACAGACCTTTAACTGGAGGTACCAAAAGGAGAGATTCGAGACATCCATGTCCTTTTTACATCCAATCCATTATCCCTTAAGCAATTCTTATTATGAATATGTTATGATACGTGCAAATGTAAATTTTGTTTCTTTAGGGGCCTGTGTTGATTTTGACCTTGGAATGGAAAGTGGAACAATCCCAGATAGAAATATAATTGCTTCTTCTGAAGAAAGTGCCAGCACACCAGGCAAGAATGGTCGACTGAACTACGCATCAGGATCATCATGGTGTGCAGGAACAAGTGACACTAGCCCATATCTACAGGTTGATCTACAGACACTTCATGTCATCTGTGCTGTGTCCACTCAGGGGAATTCTCAAGCAGATCAGTGGGTGAAGAACTACACGCTACAATTATCCACTGATGGGACAACCTGGACAGACTATAAGGAAGGTGGACAAGTTAAGGTATATAGGAATAAAATGTGACATAACTTCTCAAAAAAAAATTAGAATAAAAATTTACGACTGTAACATAAACTATGAAGCGTGACGGTGTAGAATATCCCACAGAGATGGAAGTCTTGTTCAAAATTAGAATTTTCGATCTTATCAATTATCGTTAAGACTGCTAATTACACTTCGTGATATTTTTTATCCTGCTATTTCCTCGAGTCGCAAAATTAGAATCCAATGGTGAGTTGCGAGTATTTGTTTTTTTCCAGTTTCTGAGGGGAAATGCTGATAGAGAGTCAGAAGTGAAGCATTTTGTGTATGGAGTATTACTCAGATATCTGCGATTCCTGCCAGGAACACACCAGGGTAGAGTGTGTATGAGGATAGAGGTGTTTGGAGTGGAAAAAAAGCCTAGTAAGTGTGAAACTGGAATGTGTCTTTGCCATCATCACGGTGTTGGTAGCATTAGTACTATTAGTGAACTTCAGTGTAGTCATAAATATTTTCTTAAAATCTCTAAACAAGGTTTTTCAAACCTACTCTGTTATTTTGTTGATGTATGTTTGTTATTCAGACAAGTGAGTAGAATTTTTGAAATCAAAGACACCAAACCACTCCTAATAACCAGTTAATCTAAAGTTGAATGCTGAATTCATGGTCAATACTTACTTAGATAACTAAATTTACGTCAAAGGAGGATAGCTGATAGGGAAGGCTTAAATTTGAATTTGTCGGTGGGACTCAAAATGCAAGTATGAAATTTGAAAAAAATCTGATTATTTCCAGTTGGTAGCTCAGTTGTAATTTTTGAGTAATAGATAATGCAAAAATTTGGCTTTAAAGTATCGAGTAAAATTGAATTTGATCTGTGTAAGGGTACATGGAGCCTCATCCTGGTCACTACTTCTAATTCATTTGTACAAGGAACGAAAACATCTCAGAAATCTACATGCCATATGCTTACGCGTTCCACGGCACATGCGTAAGACCGCAGATCTAGTAAGATTACCATGTCAATTGTGGTATGAAAGATGATTTTAAATCGTTACTTTGCAGCTTGTGAAATGGAGGCCATTGGTCTGGCTAGCGATGGTACAATTCCAGACAGCAGCTTCTCTGCCTCATCGTATTATAGTGCTGGGTATATACCCTCTAATGGTCGACTGAATGGAAATAGCCTGAGTTGGGCACCCACGACGAATTATGATCCTTCCGACTACCTCCAAATTGACCTTTTGTATGAGTATGTTATCTGTGGTGTTGCTACTCAAGGAGCTAATGGTATTAATGAGTGGACAACAAAGTATAAGATTCGCTTATCAACGGATGGTACCACTATGGTCACCTACCAAGAAAACAATGTTGAAAGGGTAAGTTTATATAAAAATCTTGTGAATATTCATGTCCATATAATAAAAGCCAAAAGAAAGAAGGTCCTAGAGCACTGATTCAATTTTTGAGTCAAGGGAAGGGAGAACAAAGAAGCGTCTACTTGGTCAAGATTCAGTCTTATTGTTCAAAGAGGATGTAATCGATACGAAAAAAAAACATTGTGTGAAAGTGCTTTCGAAAGGTCTTATTTTTTGGTGTTTGTTCAACCAGTGGGTGTTGTATTACAATCTCTCACAAACTACATGTACCTCTCCCTTAGGTTATTCACCAGAAATGATACACAGGGTCACATAATGGTTTTGTGTTAATTTTGAAACAAAAGAAACTACGTCTTTCCATAGCCATTAGAGATATGTAGATAGCTGATATTTAAGAGCGGTCTGTGAAGTAATAGTATTAAGAACATTTGACATAATGATTTTAAATTTTTTACCAAAAATTCCAGGTCTTTCCCGGAAATTCAAACCAAAATGGCATTGTAAAAAACAGTCTACAGGAATTTGCAAGTGCAAAGTACATCCGCTTTCAACCAACAACATATTACGGATGGAAGGCGCTGAGAGTGGACGTTTATGGAATACTTCTAACAAAAGGTATTTATTTGCTCTTGTTTTATCTCCCCCATGAGACAAAAATGAAGTCGCATTTACAAACTATTTGTGGAAGGCAAGGTTAGGTAATTATGCAGAGCTAGCCAACGGTGAGGTATAATTACTCCAATATCAAATATTTACATTTATATCACTATATCAACTAAGAATTACAGCAAACAACTGGTGATGTTTATTTCAGTTCCATCCCAACCTCCTACTGCCTTCAAGTTAACTGCAAGCTCTTCTACCAGCATCACAGCTTCCTGGCAGTTGCCACCTGTCTTTGCCAGACATGGCAGAACCATTACAGGGTTTAAACTGTTCTACAGAAACCAAGGTTATGTGTCAGCAACAACCTTGACTATAAGCAGTGGATCAACATTAAGAAGAAATGTCACCGGGCTTGATAAATACACAGAGTATGAATTTCAAGTGTTGGCCTTCACTTCTGATGGTGATGGACCAAAGAGTTCCCTTGAAATGGAGAGAACAATGGAAGATGGTATGTGATAAGTGAAGGTGAAAGATAAAAGGTTATCACAATTTTTATTAATAAATTAATTAGAACTGTGGATAAAATCAAGCAAAGAAATGATCCTTCCAGGTAGGCTGTAATTTCAAGCAACTGTAGCTACGAAGCTTGATACTGATTCAGTATCGATGGGATTTGAACCCATTTCCCCCAGATACTAGATGGGTGCTGCTACCAACTGAGCTGTAAAGCCACAGGTTAGGAGCGAGGTAATTTTTCAGAGACTTCATTGTTTGGTAGTAACAATTAACAAGACCAGTATGGCATTAAGTGCTAAAGTTTTTCAATCGCAGCTCCATCACAAGCCCCAAGCAGCTTCAGAGTGACTGCAGTTACTTCTACAATGATCACAGCATCTTGGCAGTTACCACCAGCAGACTCCAGAAATGGAATAATCATAGGATTCAAATTGTTCTACCAAAAGAGTGGCTCCGTTGGGCGAGCAAACACCCTGACCATTAACAATGGAACAGCATTAAGTAAAGATGTCACTGGGCTTGAAAACAACACGGAATATGAATTTGAAGTATTGGCCTTTACTTCAGTTGGTGATGGACCAAAGACCTCACCTGTTGTGGTGAGGACCATGAAAGATGGTAAGAGTTCTCAAACGATGTTTAACTCATTTTCAAGTGATTTTGTGTAGCTACAGAAAAACTTACTCTACGTTTGAGGTGATTGTTGAATGAGATTTGAACCTGCCCAGTTTTACATTTACAGTAACCAAGGAGGCTCATTTGCGGTTCATAGCATTTTGGGTTTCGTAGTATAGTTAAACATGTATGGCCATCAGATTCAAAAGCTGAAATTTTTTAGCTGTCCATTAGACTAGACGTATGTCTGAGAGAGGTTCACCCCCTCCCCGTTGCTGGAGTGAGGAACTTTTCATGATACCAAGGCACCCTTGTTTAAAGACAAAAGTTTGATGTCTGCCTAAACAAGCTTTAAGACGACTGCTAAAACGTACAGTATCTATAAACTCCTGAAGAGAAGCCGTTAATTTTACTTGAAAACTGTTCGGTAACGTTTGGAGATGACAGCTACAACACCACAGACGCATGAGTATTAATTTAAGGCAGACCGTAATGCCTCAAGACAAGAAAAGATCTGACAAACAAAAGGAGATGAGTGCCTCAAAATTTTTTATGAATGGTTGAGGAAAACTGAATTGATAGGGCTAAGGAAGGCGTGAAGCGAATTGCTACAAAGCTAACAAAGAAAACTTGAAACTAAGCATTGCAAAGTAACCTGGGACTGCCAACAAATGTTTGCAACTAAACTGCTTTGGATCTAAAAGATACACTAAGTTATTGTAACAAAGTTACAATAACAAAACTTTCATCATTCGAAAGGGAATTCTATTCGTCCAGTGAAAGAACTGATTAATAAAACTGACCCATCCATCTATTCCTGGTCTGCATTCAGATGTCTCAGGAACTTTCCCCTCCTAAATAACCATCCTGCTGTTGTTACCAGGTTTGTGGTCTTGCTGAAAGTTATAAAACCAGTTTTTAGTTGGCTTGTGATACTTGGGAGATCTGAGTTCCCATGCCATACCCAGATGCACCACAGGGTTGCAAATGAAAAATTAGTTTTTTTGTGGTTCTATTTTACAAACGGTTTATGTCTAGCCATATTTCGTAGACATTGACACCAAAGGTACTGTTCCTTTCGGGCGCTACTATTTGCGTTTTGTCGTTTTTTTTTTGTTTTGGTCTATTTGCTTTGTACATTTTTATATTCAGATATTCAGAGACTTATAGCACTCAGTGAGCACACTTGAACCTAATTTGATCTAACCTTTGATTTGTTTAGTGATGAAAGGCTTAAATGCTGATTTGGTTGTTTGTCTGTTTTGGTAATCAACCTGAAGTTGGCTATCAATTGAGGAGCTTTTCTGTTATTGTTTAGTTGGGAAGAGAAGCTGCAAAGCCTACATGCTGCTTTGTGTCCCAAGCTTTATTAAGAAATAACTAATCCGTTTTTTACTAAATCTCAGATAAACCTCACATCAAGGATCTGCCTAAAAGAACCATTAAAGCAGTTGGCGAACTGGCAGTGTTGACTTGTGAGGTTAGTGGAGACCCTGAGGCTTCTGTTACCTGGACCAAAGATGGACTTACCAGTATACCTCGCGCTAAGTTCAAGAAGAACGGCAAGATACTTATTATACAAGATGTTGTTCCTGGTGACAGTGGCGTTTATGAATGCATAGCTATGAACATATATGGAGAGAGCCGTACAGCTTCGACACTCATTGTTGCTGGTACGTAGAAACTCATTTACAATCACGTTAAACATTGCATACAATGGCATAATCATTTCTTCTGTGAGATAAATATAATGGAGAGTAGGTGTATAATTTTCAGCAATACGTTAGAAAATTTGCCAGCCTCTACCAAAGTTAATGACCAAGTATGGTTTTGCTAAGCACCACTATGATCACCATTGCAACTAGTCTCAGTTTACTCCAGCCTCTTATTTACAGGTCATTTAGTACTTATTGGACTTGAAGGTTAAAGCAAAAAGAAACACCAATGACAACAAAGTAAACTACCACTCAAAGTGCAAACCTTCATCATGATAGTGTCCCCGTATGTTTGTTATACCCTTCACGATTTTGCATGAGCATGATTTTGTCAAAATTTCCCTTGGTCTCATTACAATTCTCTTTCTTTCTACACAGCGCCACCCAGAATTATCGAAGAGCTTTCCCCATCTTCAGTGATGTGTGAAAAAGAAACTCCGTGTTTTCTCTCATGTCAAGCAACAAGTTATCTTCCGTTTAACTACTCTTGGACGAAAGATGGCCAGGTTCCAACTGGTGATGGCATTCAGTTAATGAATAACAGTATCATTGTCACGCCACGTGATGGAAAAGGTTATGGGGAGTACGTGTGTCGCGTTACAAACAGCTTTGGGTCAACAAATTATAAAATCACTCTGCTTTCTCCTAAGGATAATCGAGATGATGACCGTAAATATTCTCAAAACGGTAAATATTTCTCAACATTCGAACGTGCTTAAATGTTTTCGCTTCAAACATTTTGGAAAGCCTAGAACGTTTTGGAGTTTATGGGCTTCTAATTACAGTTTTTTGATAGAACCAGTTATGTATCAAAAGCAATATTATACGATGGTCTTATAAGCCGACGTTGTTCTGTATGAAGTTACATTTTTTTGCTTCAGTTAGAAAGTTATGGTGTGCAATGCAGGTAGATAATTCTTATATCAAAATTGGCCTCTTAGGTTGTTAGTAAATCAAAACAGAACTATATGTATACCACTGTTGAGGTATAAGGGTAAAATATCTCCGTGTTTCTCCTATTGTTGTCCTGCTGGTTCAAGATTTCTGGAGTACGAAATCTGGAATGAAGAAGGAATACGAAATTTATGAGATACAATGAAGAACGACCTAAAGACGAGAACGTTTGTTAAAGTATTTAGGTTTCGGGGTGAAAAGAAACTTCGTATTCCTTGGTGTGAATCTATTGAAAAAACAGCAACAACAACAACGATATCTATCTAAGCTATGTTTTCAGTGTTTGATAGTTGGTTCTAAAGACGTTTTTTTTCTTTTACTAAGTGTACCACAAAGCACATCCCTTGCCGGTGTAATCGCATTGTCTTGTGTTGTGGTCGTGTTGCTCATTATAATTTGTGGGCTGATATGGCAGCGCAGACGAGTCGTGCCAAGTGAAAGGATACAGGGAGAAGAAAACGTTTCCTTTGAAGGCGTTGAACCTTCACCCGATCGACAGTCAAATTATGAACAAGCTCCAGACCTAAATACATATATAGAACTCAAACCCAGGCCCTCGAACCATGAACAGTCTCACGTTCCTAGTGAGTATCAGTCGCTGCAGGAAATACCCAAGAACACCGAGCTTCATTACTACACATCTTATTTAGAAGCATTATAAGAGCTTCATTACTACACATCTCAGTTGTTTAGAAGCAGTATAAGAGCTTCATTACTACACATCTCAGTTGTTTAGAAGCACTATAAGAGCTTCATTACTATACATCTTGTTTAGAAGCATTATAAGAGCTTTATTACTACATATCTTATTTAGAAGCATTATAAGAGCTTCATTACTACACTTCTTATTTAGAAACATAAGAGCTTCATTACTACACTTCTTATTTGGAAACATTATAAGAGCTTCATTACTATACATCTTATTTAGAAGCATTATAAGAGCTTCATTACTACACATCTTATTTAGAAGCATTATAAGAGCTTCATTACTACACATCTTATTTAGAAGCATTATAAGAGCTTCATTACTACACTTCTTATTTGGAAACATTATAAGAGCTTCATTACTACACATCTTATTTAGAAGCATTATAAGAGCTTCATTACTACACATCTTATTTAGAAGCATTATAAGAGCTTCATTACTACACATCTTATTTAGAAGCATTATGAGAGCTTTATTACTACACATCTTATTTAGAAGCATTATAAGAGCTTCATTACTACACATCTTATTTAGAAGCATTATAAGAGCTTTATTACTACACATCTTATTTAGAAGCATTATGAGAGCTTCATTACTACACATCTTGTTTGGAAGCATTATAAGAGCTTTATTACTACACATCTTGTTTAGAAGCATTATAAGAGCTTCATTACTACACATCTTATTTGGAAGCATTATGAGAGCTTCATTACTACACATCTTGTTTGGAAGCATTATAAGAGCTTCATTACTACACATCTTGTTTAGAAGCATTATAAGAGCTTCATTACTACACATCTTATTTGGAAGCATTATAAGAGCTTCATTACTACACATCTTGTTTGGAAGCATTATAAGAGCTTTATTACTACACATCTTGTTTAGAAGCATTATATGAACTTCATTACTACACTTCTTATTTAGAAGTATTATAAGAGCTTCATTACTACACATCTTGTTTAGAAGCATTATAAGAGCTTCATTACTACACATCTTGTTTAGAAGCATTATAAGAGCTTCATTACTACACATCTTGTTTAGAAGCATTATGAGAGCTTCATTACTACACATCTTGTTTGGAAGCATTATAAGAGCTTTATTACTACACATCTTGTTTAGAAGCATTATGAGAGCTTCATTACTACACATCTTGTTTGGAAGCATTATAAGAGCTTTATTACTACACATCTTATTTAGAAGCATTATGAGAGCTTCATTACCACACATCTTGTTTAGAAGCATTATAAGAGCTTCATTACTACACATCTTATTTAGAAGCATTATGAGAGCTTTATTACTACACATCTTGTTTAGAAGCATTATAAGAGCTTCATTACTACACATCTTATTTAGAAGCATTATAAGAGCTTCATTACTACACATCTTATTTAGAAGCATTATAAGAGCTTCATTACTACACATCTTATTTATAGAAGCATTATAAGAGCTTCATTACTACACATCTTGTTTAGAAGCATTATAAGAGCTTCATTACTTGCCATTATAAGAGCTTCATTACTACACATCTTATTTAGAAGCATTATAAGAGCTTCATTACTACACATCTTATTTAGAAGCATTATAAGAGCTTCATTACTACACATCTTATTTAGAAGCATTATAAGAGCTTTATTACTACACATCTTATTTATAGAAGCATTATAAGAGCTTCATTACTACACATCTTGTTTAGAAGCATTATAAGAGCTTCATTACTACACATCTTATTTAGAAGCATTATAAGAGCTTCATTACTACACATCTTATTTAGAAGCATTATGAGAGCTTCAGTACTACACATCTTGTTTGGAAGCATTATAAGAGCTTTATTACTACACATCTTGTTTAGAAGCATTATAAGAGCTTCATTACTACACATCTTATTTGGAAGCATTATAAGAGTTTTGTTACTTTAGTGTTGGGAATGTGAATGGAAATAACTAATTAGGATAAACCATTCAACTAAAAAACATATTGTAAGCAGTTGATAGTTTACTATTTCAATGACGGTTTTACTTTGTAAGTAGACTAATTGTTATCTGTTAGCAAACAGTTCTCTCAGAGGGGCGGTACTTAGGGTAGGGCTTTGTTCCTTGAATCCTCGGTTTATTCTGTTGTTATGTAACAAACTTCAAGGGTTGTTTTTTCTTTAGTTATCTTTTTAATTGAAATTCTACTCTACGCAACAGTTTCTTTATAATTTTTATATTATCAATCTTGTTTCTGTTTTGGCAGATCATAACCGCAAAAGTTTGAAATTTTAGGTAGAAAGTAATTTTGGTAAGAGAAAACAAACCTAAGGTACATACTAACTACGTAAGTCGACGTGACTCGCTAGTGAAGTGGGAAACAGTGACGGTGGTTAAATATTGACAACTTACTAATTGCCACCTTTATAAACTGGAAACCAACACTTTCTTGTAAATGATGCGTCATACCCTAAGCTAGCAAGTTATTTGATCTGTTAAGAGAAGCAATAAAGAAAGTTTCAACTGCACAAGAATGCTAGAAATTTCTTCTAACAATATATCGCGTATAGCCAGAACTAAACATTTAGTTATAGCCACGAATGAGAGGTAAATGAAATTATAACTTTGAGCGAGGTTCCCAAACTAAACGAAATCTCTTAGAAGACGATCACACACGACACTTACTTTGCTAAAGGAATCCGTGTTTTCAAGTGGGATTTAATCTACAATTGCATATCCCAGTAGTAGCATGAAAATTTTAATTTGAGTTTAAGTGAGTTCTGAACCTGAATTAAAGTTAAAAGAGTGAATTTGCAAACTCGTTTAAGAGCCATTAGATGTAAAAAGAGATTGAAGCGTAACAATGTAATGGAAGTTGTTCTTTGTATTTTACCTTTTAAGAAAGATTATACTTTTTGAGTCTTTTCTTATGTTTTTATACATATTAGATTCGTAACCGTTAAGCAAATTTATTGGTTTGTACTCTGAAGAAATTGAAAACTGCTAGCTAAACGAATATTACTGTTAGGTATTTGTAGATATCTGAAGAGAAAATTTACACTCCAGTCTCTTGAAGACATTTCAAAGCCATAGCCTATTTACAAATTGAAAAAATGCTTGGAAATATTTTTATAATGCAATAACTTATGAGTACATTTTCAACTGTTAATAAGCAACAGAATAGTTGTAGATGATGGAATAAGAAGTTTTTACGAAAACATGTCTCTTATAACATACTCTGTGATTCCAACGAGCTGATCAGAAAAGACTCAGTACTTTCAGGTTTAGGAAGCTTTCGTAGCAAAGAATTCGTGTAATAAATTTTGAATTTGTTCATTCTCTAAGCAGATATTCATTTCCATCTTCCTTCTTGGGGTGCGATGTCGTTATTCTTTTCGTATTGGTATACTCGCGTTACTTTACTTGACGTCCATATTTTCTTTCGATCTTTTTCTATCAGGATTACAGAAAACGTAATGCGTACATTCTGACTCAAGCTCCAGTAAATAACAGTATTATTTCGGTCCATAAAAATGTAAAAGAAAAAAAAGGAACTCGGCCCATATCCAGTATCCAGCTTCGTCAATAACGCATACATTGACATATTGTAGCGAAAGAGTTCTCTTTTATTGAACAAAAAATGTTCGTGTGGTTAAAACGAGCGCGCGCTAATTAGTCGTTGCATTCTTCAAGTCACAGTGACCTCTCACGGAAAAGTAGTAGACACTGAATTGGCCAGTCAGAGCGCGAGCTTTACATTGGTTATGTTACAAAACGTGCTTGGGAATTCTACAAAACCCAATGATTGAATTATTACTGCTACATCCATAGCATCATCAAAGGGTGAAATTCAAACTGACGAAAAAAACCGACACACACGCCTCTGTAATAACTATAAATACTGTAAAGAACTAAATGTATCATCATTAAAAAATTAACATAAACCGATTGAAAACTACATATTGACATGTAATGACGATATTCCTACAAATTATACAAAGACAAGCTTAGTGTTGTGGCGAATGTGTTCTTATTTTTTTGATTTCTCACAAATGGGTCTTATATTTCCACACCCGTTAATTTACACGTATTTTATTGGTTTTTCCATATATCATCTCTACACCATTATTTTCACACTTTATGCAAATTACGCCCCCCTTTGTGCATCATGTTTCACGTCCCTTTAAATAGCGTGTCTTATTTTGCGTCGATGTAAACCCATTTCCCACGAGTGTTTCGTGTCTCGTGTATTCCTATAGCATTTTGTAACGTTTTTGTCTCGTGGTATCTTCGCATTTATTTTTCCCGCCTTGTATATTAGTACTCTTTTGCGAAAGTCGTTTTCCTGTTCCTTAGGAATTAACTTCTTCTTCACGTGCGAAGTAAAGAGTAGTTAAATTGAATTCTGAGTAAGCGTGTTTGTGTGAAGAGGGCCTTTGACCCTTTACCAAGATAGTGAGAAAACAAAGACATCTTGCGTGACCGCATACCGTGACACACTCAATCGAAACATGGCGCAGTTTAATCTCGAGACAAGCGACTAAATACAGGAATGGCTCCGACCTGTGATTGGATGATAAAAATAGTAAAAGTTAATAAGTTACATCTTAACTCCTTGCTCGTGAGTATTGTTTACCGCGTGTCTCGAAGCGGAACAATGAACTATCAATGCGAGTGAAAATACCGATGTGTCAAACAAGAAATGGTTACTTACGTAGCGAAGGGAAGGCAGCCTTTCTTTTTCAGCGAGGTCGTTCAGCGATATTCCAGTGATGAAAAAGTCATCTGCTGACTAAACTCATTTAGTCAGTTCAGGCGGACGATCAGAGACTGGAGCCATTCCTGTATTTCACCGCTGACAGGAATAGCTCCGACTGTTTATTAATTTGTTTTCAATAATTTTTATATAATTTTTAGACAATTTAAAAAAAAAAAAATTTTGAAAATTTAAAACTAAACTAGTGAGTAGCGCTGTGCGAACAGTAGTTGTAAAACTTCTTTATTCTCTGACGCGTTTCGTCTAACTGTCGTAAACTTCTTCAGGGAGTTTTACAAGTCAACACCAAACGCCTATATTTATAAGCCATTGTTAGCGGCCATTGCGTGGGCCAATGACCATAAGGGCTTGGTTGGACCTACGAGCAGGAATAGGCAAAGCTGTGAAAAATTTGAAAATTTCTTCTGAAAATTTTTTTAGGCGAGGTGAGAAATATTTTTGGGAGCCACGGTTTTAGCTAAAAAATTTTCAAATTTTAAAAATTGAAGCGATTTTTTACAGACGATGCCTGGAAAGTAGTTGGCAAATTAGGTTAGGATGGCTCGTGTACTTTACAGAAAATGTGGTTTATGTTCTACTCATTCTTTCTTAAATTTAAGTGGTATAAATACCTTGTCTAAAACAGTAGTGTGATACAATAGCAAACGAGATATACACGTTCCAATACAGCGTCATGTGATGAACAGCCTTCATTAATTTTAGAACAAGTTTTATAAAATCATTTTACGCTTTCTTGTTATGGCCGAAAACTTTTTGAAGATTGGTTGTACCATCATTGCAAACAGTCAAGGTACTTCGACATGATTCAGTGCGAGAGCTACTGCAACTGGCTTGACTGGTAAGACGTTTTTTTGGTTTGGTTTGTTTTTAGGTCTAGTGGAGTTGTTAGAAATTACCAAGCAAAATTAATCCGCGACTTTCTTCCTTTAGGTGTTGTGCAAAAAAAGATGAAGAGCCCGATGAATGGATTTCTCCTTCATGTGAACAATAGCCTAGAAAATCAGTTTTCCACGAAAAAAAAACTCCCTCGATTGCGGCCAAGCCTTATTTCTCCAGCAGAGCATGCTGTAAAGTAAAGACATTGGTCGCAGCGTCACGCAACATTGCGTGATTTTCCAAACGTGACATGCAGTTGCTGCATTATTTTAAAACTTGGAAACTACATGGCCCTGTAGTAATAAAAGAGGGCTTCATTTGCAAGCACTGTAGATTACAACATAAGAAGAACCTAAGAAATCGCTCTTTCAGTTTTTATCTCAGTGTATAAATTATATAGCCAGGGCGAAAAAAAATTAATGTACGCATGAGTTGGAGCCATTCCTGTCTGCGGTGAAATACACGAATGGCTCCAGTCTCTGGTCGTCCGCTTAAACTGACTAAATGAGTTTTTTCAGCGGAACTTGTCAGCGGATGACTTTTTCATCGCCGGAATATCACTGAACGACCTCGCTGAACAAGATAGACTCTGCCTTCTCTTCGTTATGTAAGTAGCCATTTCTTGTTTGACACATCAGTGTTTTTACATTGGTATTTCATTGTTCCGCTTCGAGACACGCAGTTAACGAGTTAAGATATAACTTATTAACTTTTACTATTTTTATCATCCAATCACAGGTCGGAGCCATTCCTGTATTTAGTCGCTTGTAATCTCGAGCTTTGTTTCCTTGTAGCTGTTCTCGCTGTATTTCTTCCTCTTGCTTCAGGTGAGCACCATATGATATCAAATCTACTCAAAAGGTTTATTTTCATTTGAATACTACATCTAACGGAATTGGTGAGTTACATCTTTCAATTTTTCGAATTCCGCCACTTAATCGCGAATGCCGACAGCATCAATACCAAAAAGATTAGAGAGCTGCTTCGGGTTCCGTCGCGGTTGTAGAATAAAGTATTGTTTATAAATCTTTAGATAGATGCCAAGCTCTCTTTAAAAAAACAATCCTTTTTCCAAAGCATGTTTGGGAATGTGACCAAACAATGGAACAAATTTGGATTTGTTCGCTTCATTTACTAAATGCTAATGTACGTTCAAGCAACATTTGAACATTCAGTCCAAACAGTCCCTGGGGCAAAAGGACGCCATGTATCTTTCTGACAAAATATTAATTCTCATCCTTGACAAACTTGGGTTTTAAAGCTAAGGGAACAACCTAGTAGAGAATCATACCGAGGGCAAGTTTAAATGTAACAATAATACAAGTCATTTAACTGTGATTTTCTCGTCAAAAATATTGATTACGATCGTCGTTAACTAAACTTCTAAGCATGCGTTAAGCATTCATTGATTCCATGTCTGCCTCAGAAACATGTGTTTTCTAATCTCGCGGACAAAAATCAATACATCATGCTTACATACTAGCTCTAGGAGAGCAAACTCAATTTGAAACTGAAATCGCGGTGAATCAATCATTATTTATTTGCGTTTCTCAAGCGAGCAAGGTGCGTGATTTACACGCGCGCGAGGCCATTTGTTTCTGCCCCCGCGAGTCACGCTCATGGCTGCCTCTCGCCTAGTTTCCATGTAGTTAACGAAATGCGTCTGTGGCGATAAAACATAGAGTGTCAGACAGAAAGCGAATAGCTACCACTGCATTGACTGACCGGCTTCGCATAATACCAATTTACAATTACTGTATTTCTTCGAGTAAGCACTCACGCTTTGATAATCGTCCTCTCCCGAATAAGCGACCCCTTACCTCACTTTCTTAAATGAATAAAAGGGATACAAGGAAATCATGTTTCTATTGCCACTTTATCTATATTATTTTAGGCTTCAACCAACGCGGAACTAGTACAGGAGAATAGGGTCTTTTCCGTTTCAGTTATGTCTATATCTATTTGCTTGCAGAGTTCAGTTAAAATGGCTTACTATAATTTGCGAAACGAAATGAAACGAAACGAAACGGAATGAAACGAAACGAAACGAAATGAAAATCTGTAATTTGTGAAATGGAGATATGCTAATGATTTCCAGAATAGAAATTTATATTTTGCAAATCACAAGCATATCTCCATTTCGCAAAATACAGATTTCTATTTTGCAAATCATTAGCATATTTCCATTTCCATCGCAAAGTACACATCTGCAATTTGCGAAATGGAAATATGCTAATGATTTGCTAAATAGAAATCTATAATTTAAGAAAAAATTTTTCTGAGACTCAAGAAAATGAAAGAGCTTGGGTCAGTTACATTTTCTTACCAAATATGATATCTCATCTAGAAACATGCTGCGACACTTTCTATGTGCATTTCCGGTCACGTAGGTGTTGTGTCGACAACGTTCATTGATTACACTTTATAGACGGTACAGCTACAGCATCAACTAACATTTCAAATTACTTTTGCACTCTATGGCCTAAACGAAGCATTGAGTTATTCACGAAGGTAGTGGAGATTCGCAAAGTTCACCACGCAGATTTTGCAAAGCATTAGGATATTTCCATTTAGCAAATTACAGATTTCTAGAAATCTGTAATTTGCGAAACGGAAATATGCTTATAATTTGCAAAATAGGAATTTATATTTTGCAAATCGTTAGCATATTTCCATTTTGCAAGTTACAGATTTTCGTTTTGTTTCATTTCGCAAGTTACAGTAAGCATTTTTTGCAACTTGCTGTAAGCAATTGAAATTTTAAACAAGCACCCGGGCACCCGGGCCTTTTCGTTAAGGAAATACCGTACTTTGAAATACTGTAAATATAGTTTGGGTTGAACGTTGCAATGGATTACTAAAACCTCAAACTTGCATACCTCAGCTGGAAAAAAAAATGTTTTCTTTGTAAGATAACATCAACTAGATCTTACTTGAAAATTGTAAAAATCCCAATGATTTAAGTACCACTGCCACATCCAAAGCATCAAAGGGTGAAATCCAAACTGACAAACAAAACAACACACACTTCCGTGACAACTATAATAATACTGCAAAGAGCTAAATGCATCATCTAGAAATAAGCTGATTGAAAGCCACAGATTTACATGTATTAGCGATGATGCTACAAATTATGAAAATACGAGCTCGAGTGGCGAGGAAACAGACATGTTCTGTCGGATGACCTTTCTGTTACAGAAGGCCAGTAAAGCCTTAAACCCTAAGAAATTATGCTACCTATACTATGTGCTCGGTTATTTTAGGTATACAGTCTAATGGAACTATTTCAGTTTATTTTTCTAAGACAGAGATAGTTTCAAATATAATCTTTAAACTTTACGTCATTGAGCAAATAGACAGAGAGTCCGAAACCATTATGTATATTTTGTAAACTTTTTATCAGCGTCAAAATAAACCTTTTAAGGAAACTATGCTACTTATACTATGTACTCGGTGATTTTAGGCGTGCAGTTTAATGGAACGATTTCAGTTTAACCTTTCACTATTCTAAGACGGAGATAGTTCAATGTTTAATAGTCTAATGTTTTCAATCGGATGTTTGCCATTTTTTCTTTCATCAAGGAACTGTACGCATAATAAATTATTCATTATATCATGGATTATGCTAATTCCAGTTAACTCTGCCGTTGCATTTCGATCAGCCTGTACATTCCTGCCCTGCACCTCAGAAACTGTACATTTGCCCAAAAAGTCAACTTCCCTCTCAACAAAGGAAGGGTTAAAAACCCTGTTTCCCTGTGTCAAGTTATTTAGTGAAGAAACCTCTTCAGGTGGTTGGTATGTCTGTAGCTGAGATGTGGTCCGAAAAATGAATATTTGGGAAATTAGCGAAGCTTGGAAGGCAAAAGAGAAATTGTGAGTAGAAACCCTCAGCCAAGGACATTATTAGCCGACATACCAGCAGGCCAGATGGATGTTTACTATTACATAATCCCTCCATTAATTATTGTATTGTACATTGGACAGCATTTGAGATCAGTTTTTAACGTCACTCTCACCAGACTCTATGAAGCGAGTTCGTTTTTCTTCCTTATTTGCGACTTGGTGAATGTGCACATTAGCCACTGCCACTTCGGTGAACAGTTGTTGGCTATCTGTGACATGCACCTTTTATTAGAGGTACCCTATATAGAGAGTCAAGGCTTCCACGTCCTTTTACATCCAACCCATTATCCATGTTACAATAATTATTATGAATATGTTGTTGTGCAAATGTAGATTTTGTTTCTACAGGGGCTTGTGCTGATTTTGACCTTGGATTGGGTAGTGGAACAATTCCAGATAGTAATATAATTGCTTATTCTGAACAAAGTGCCAGCACACCAGCCAGGAATAGTCGTCTGAACTACACCTCAGGATCATCATGGTGTGCAAGAACAAGTGACAAAAACCCATATCTACAGATTGATTTACAAACACTTCATATCATCTGTGCTGTGTCCACTCAAGGGAATTCTCAAGCAGATCAGTGGGTGAAGAATTTCACACTGCAATTATCTACAGATGGGACAACTTGGACAGACTACAAGGAAGGTGGAAAAATCAAGGTATATAGCATCTCAATAGCATTTACACAACTTATATTCATATACCTACTACGTTCTTAATTTGTTAAAAATGTTTTTGATGGCATGTGACTATTTGTTGGCGTCAAGTTTCTGAGAGGAAATGATGACAGGAACTCAGAAGTGAAGCATGTTGTTTATGGAGTGCTAACAAGATATCTGCGATTGCTGCCACAAACACACCAGGGTGGGGTGTGTATGAGAACAGAGGTTTTTGGAGTGAAAAAAAGCCCAAGTGAGTATGAAACTTTAATGTATTTTTGCATGTCTGCTATTATCATGTTATCATTATTTCTGCCATATTGTGAGAGTAGTCTAAGATACTCTTTTAATCTTTACACGAGTTTTTCAAGGCATGTAAAGGGAGACTTGTTGATAGAAAAGAGCTGAGTTTGAATTTATTGTTTGGTACTCAAAACGTCATTATGAACCTTGAAAAATCTTGTAATCTTTAATTTGTAGATCAAGTGCATTTTTTGTGAAGTGAATAATGCAAACTAATGGCTTTAAAGTATAGGGTAAAAATACAAACTGAGTTGAAGTGAGAGTTGGTCTACAGACCATGTACACGTTATTTGTCTGATCACTTGAATTATTAAACATGATTTGTATTAAGATTCATGGAGCCTCATCGTGGTCTCAACTTATATTTTATTTGGTAAACGAACATGTCTTTTGCTTACACGTCCCAAGACGCATGCATAAGACCGCAGACCTAATATGATTACAATTTGCATAACACTATGAAGGCTGATTCTAAATTATTACCTTGCAGCTTGTGAAATGGAGGCCATTGGTCTGGCCAGTGGTGGTAAAATTCCAGACAGCAGCTTCTCTGCCTCATCGCATTTTAATATTAGGTATTTACCCTCTTATGGTCGACTAAATGGAAATAGGCGGGGTTGGGCACCCAGGACAAATTCCGATCCTGCCGACTCACTCCAAATTGACCTTCTGTATGAGTATGTTATCTGTGCTGTTGCTACCCAAGGAACTTATGGTATTAATGAGTGGACAACAAACTACGCGATTCAGTTATCAGTGGATGGTACCACTATGGTTACCTACCAAGAAAACAATGCAGACAGGGTAAGTTTATGTAAAAGTCATGTGAATATTCATGTAAGTTACAAAAAAGCCAATAGTATATAGGTCCTAGAACACTGTCTCAATTTTTTGAGTCAAGAGGAGGGAGGTAAAAGGAGCGTGTACCTGGTCAAGGCTCAGTCTTGTGGTTTAATAAAATATGTAATCTATAACAAAGAAAATAAAAATATTGTGTGAAAGGGCTTTCGAAAAATCTTATTTTTCGGTGTTTGTCCAACCAGTGGTTCTCATACTATAATCTCTCTCGAACTACATACCGGTGTTTTTGAGTTAGTTTTGTAACAACAGAAACTGGGTCTTTCAATAGCTATTAGAGACGTGTAAGTAACTGATACTTAATAGTGGTTAATGAAGCAGTACTATCAAGAGTATTTTGACACAATTATTTCACATTTTGTACCACAAACTACAGGTCTTTCTCGGAAACTCAAATCGAAATGGCATCGTGAAAAACAGTCTCCAGGAATTTGCAAGTGCAAAGATTATCCGTTTTAAGCCAACGGCATACAATAACTTTAAAGCTCTGAGAGTGGAAGTTTATGGATTACTTCTAACAAAAGGTATTTATTTGCACTTGTTTTTATCTCCCCCAGAGACAAAAATGAAGTCACATTATTCAAATCATTTGTGGAAGACAAACCTAGGTAATTGTGCAGAGCTAGCTAACGGCGAGTTATCCAATACTGATAGAGCCTATTAATTGGTCAGGTGAACAATTTTTTAAAAATAACTTTATAGCTGACCATGAGAGATGAGGGAATTTGAAAATAAATCAATTTTAGGTTTTTTTAAACCTTGAATCCACTCTGCTGAGATCCTTCAGGTTCTCTCTCTGCTAAATTAAAAACAAAGTTTTGCTTAGATTATTATTCGTGCTTGATATGAAACAGTGTCTGATGTGATTGTAGCATTGTACATTGTAGATTCTGGAGCCCAGTGGGTTTCCATTGCAACAGAATCATTTCTCTCCTTTTATGACACATCTTCACACTCGGGATACGAATAATGTATATTTAATGCATTACATAGTCCCATGATCCTTCACTTTGATCTGAGGAATATCTAAGGTTCTGTAAGATCATGAGGGTGATTAATTTACATTCATATCACTAAATTAACTAAAAATTACAACAAGCAACCGGTGTTGTTTATTTTAGTTCCATCACAACCTCCGGCAGCCTTCAAGTTAACTGCAAGCTCTTCTACCAGCATCACAGCTTCCT
Source organism: Pocillopora damicornis (assembly GCF_964200805.1). Classification (NCBI taxonomy): domain Eukaryota; kingdom Metazoa; phylum Cnidaria; class Anthozoa; order Scleractinia; family Pocilloporidae; genus Pocillopora; species Pocillopora damicornis. Next base: position 4,170,102 of record NC_142680.1, read on the forward strand.
GGCAGTTGCCACCAGTCTTTGCCAGACATGGAAGAAACATTACAGGGTTTAAACTGTTCTACAGAAAGAAAGGTTCTGTGGGGTCATCAACAACCCTGACCATAAGCAGTGGATCGACATTAAGTAGAAATGTCACCTGGCTTGATAAGTACACAGAGTACGAATTTCAAATGTTGGCCTTCACCTCTGATGGTGATGGACCAAAGAGCGCTGTTGAGGTGGAGAGAACAAAAGAGGATGGTATGTGATAAGTGAGAGTGAAAGAGAAAATATTAACACGGCTTTTATAAATAAATTAATAAGAACTGCGGATAACATCAAGGAAAGAAATGATCCTCCCAAGTAGGCTGTAATTTCAAGCAATTACAGCAAAGAAGCTCGCTACTGATTCAGGCATCGATGGGATTTGAACCTACTTCCCTCAGATACTAGATGGGTGTTGCTACCAACTGAGTTGTAAAGTTACAGGTTAGGAGCGAGGTAATTTTTGAGAGGCTTCATTGTTTGGTAGTAACAACTAACAAGACCAGTAAGGCATTAAGTGCTACAGTTTTTTAATTGCAGCTCCATCACAAGCCCCGAGGAGCTTCAGTGCGACTGCAGTTACTTCTACAATTATCACAGCATCCTGGCAGTTACCACCAGCAGACTCCAGAAATGGAATAATTATAGGATTCAAATTGTTTTACAAAAAGAGAGGCTCTGCTGGAGTAGCAACCCCCTTGACCATGAACAATGGAACAGCATTAAGTAGAGATGTCGCTGGGCTTGATATTTACACAGAATATGAATTTGAAGTATTGGCCTTTACTTCAGTTGGTGATGGACCAAGGAGTTCTCCTGTAGTGGTGGTGAGAACCATGAAACGTGGTAAGAATTTTAAAAAGATGTGTAATCTTTATTGTTATTGTTTAATTTTACATTTGCAGTAACCAAAATGGCGTTTTGTGGTTTATAGTATTATATTTGTAGAGTTAGTTATACATGTTTAGCCCACAGATTCTGTGCTGAAATGTTTTTAGGCATTGAGAAGTTAAAAAACCTTGCCTTTATACAAACGTTATGCCTCTTTTAAGATCTCATGCACTTGAAGGAAAATGGAAAGGAACGGAAAGTGAAATTTTGAAAGCTGTGTATTTGGTTTGTGATGAGATCAAAAGTATATTCTCTCTGTATGGCCAATTAAGAATACTTATTTAAGTTCTGAGGTTAATGGCTGCTTTGCTTATAATAATGGAAAACAAGTGCTAGGGGTTTCTAGGGAATAACAATGTGTCGGAGGCAAGCCTTAGATGAAATAGGGCTCTTAGAGCGGTCAAATCCCTAGAAAACGGCCATGAGCCCTCACTCTAGGCCGATGTCTTTCTTAGCGGACCGTAAGACTACATGGAAGCCATGTAAGCCTAGGACAAAGCATGGCCCTGAACTTTTCATGGTACCCAGGAACCCTCGTTTGCAGACAAAAATTTGATGGCCGCCTATGCAAGCTTTAAGAGAACTGCTAGAACGGTGACAGTAAAATCTTAAGACAAGAGTATGATTGTACTTGAAAACTGTTCGGGAATGTTTGGAGATGACAGCTACAACACTACAGAGGCTCAAGATAGCTGTTACAAAAGGTTTGGCAAACAAAAGAAGATGAATCCCATAAAATTTGCCATGAATAGTCGAAGAAAAAAAATTAATTGATAGGGCCGAGGAAGGCATGAAGAGAATCGCTGCAAAGCCACCGAAGAAAACTTGAAATCAAGCATTACAAAGCAACCTGGGACTGCCCACGAATGTTTGCAACTGGGCTGCTTGAGATCTAAAAGATACATCTCATTATTGTGACAAAGTTACGATAACGATATTTCTATCATCGAAAGGGAAGCTCTACTCGTCCAATGTAAAAACTGATTAATAAAACTGACCCATCCATTTATTAATGGTATGTATTCAGATATCTCAGGAGCTTTTCCCTCTTAAATCATCATCCTGCTGTTGTTCTAGCGTTTTGGTCTTGGTGAAAGTTTTACTAACAGTTTTTAGCAAGCTTGTAATGCCATATTCAAGCGCACCACATGGTTGCATATGAATGGCTAATTTTTTGTGGTTCTATTTTGCAAACTTTGTAAGTGCAGCCTTATTTCGTAGACATCGATACCAAAGGTGTTGTTCCTTCCAGGTGATACTATTTGTGTTTTGTTGTCTTGTTTTGTTTTATTTCCTTCATATGTTTTTCTTATTCAGATATTCGGAGATGCTAAGCACTCAGTGAGCACACTTGAACCTAGTTTGATCTAACCTTTGATTTGTTTAACAATGAAAGGCTAAAAACTGAGGAGCTTTTTATGTTATTGTTTAGCTGAGAAGAGAGGCTGCAAAGCCAGCATGCTACTTTTTGTCCTGAGCTTTGTTAAGGAATAACTAATCCATTTTGATCAAATCTCAGATAAACCTCACGTCAATGATCTTCCTGAAGGAACCATTACAGCAGCTGGCGAACTGGCGGTGTTGACTTGTGATGTTAGTGGCGACCTTGAGGCTTCTGTTACCTGGACCAAAGATGGACTTACCAGTATGCCTCGCGCTCAGTTCAAGAACAGCGGCAAGATACTTATTATACAAGATGTTGTCCCTGGTGACAGTGGCATTTATGAATGTAAAGCAGTGAACTTGTTTGGAGAGAACCGTACATCTACGGTACTGATTGTTGCTTGTACGTAGAAACTGATTTACAATTACATTAAAAATTACATAAAAATTGCTTAATCTTTTTTTCTGTGAGGTAAATATGTGGAAGAGTAGGTGTATTATTTTTAACAATACGTCAGAAAATTTGCCAACCTTTACCAAAGTTAATGACCAAGTATGGTTATGCTGAGCACCACGATGATCACCATAGCAACTCGTATAAAACGTACTCCAGCCTGTTATTTACAGGTCATTCAACAGTTATTGGACTTGAAGGTTAAAATAGCATTTTGAAAATTACCGTTAACAACAAGGCAAACGACTACTCAAAGTGCAAACCAAACGTACATCATGGTAGTGTCCCCATATGTTTGTTATACTCTTCCCCGTTTTGCATGAGCATGATCTGGTCAAAATTTCTTTTAGTCTCAATACAATTTTAAATCTTTCCACACAGTGCCACCCAGAATTATGGAAGAGCTTTCCCCTTCTGAAGTAATTTGTGAAAAGCAAACTCCGTGTTTTCTCTCATGTCAAGCATCAAGTTATATCCCGTTTAACTACTCTTGGACGAAGGATGGCCAGGTTCCAACTAGTGATAACATCAAGTTGATGAATAACAGTATCATCGTCACGCCACGGGATAGACAAGATTATGGAGAGTATGTGTGTCACGCTACAAACAGCCTTGGATCAACAGAGTATACAATCACTCTGCTTTCTCCTAAAGGTAATCAAGATGATGAGGGTAAATATTCTTCCTAAATATTCGAACATTCTTAAATGTTTTCCTTTCAAAAATTTTGGAAAGCCCAGAACTATGAAGTCCAGTTAAGAGTTTTGGGGCTTCTAATTACAGTTATTTTGTATAATCATTTATGTATCAAAAGCAATATTTTGAGGTGGTCTCATGCACTTACGAAAGTTATCATAGTGTGCAATGCAGGCAGATCATTCCATATATCAAAATTGGCCTGTTAGGCTGTAACTAAAGAAAAAAAGAGCTATATATACCATTGTTGAGGGGGCTCAAGGCTAAAATATTTCTGTGTTTCTCCTGTTGTTGTCCTAATGGCTCAAAGTCTCTGAAGGACGAATTTTGAATGAAGAAAGAATAAGAAAATTATGGGATAGAATGAAGAACGACCTAAAGACGAGAACGTTTGTTAAAGTATTTAGGTTTCAGGGTTGAAAGAAACTTCGTATTCCTTAGCGTGAAATTACTTAAAAAAAAACAACAACTAAACTATGTTTTCAGTGTTTGATGGTTGGTTCTAAAGTCGTTGGTTTTCCTTCGCAAGGTATACCACGAAGCATCTTCCTTGCTAATGTAATCGCGCTGTGTTGTGCTGTGGTTGTGTTGCTCATCATAATTTGTGGGCTGATATGGCAGCGGAGACGAGCTGTTCCCAGTGAAAGGATACAGGGTAAAGAAAAGGTTGACTTTCATGGCGTCAAAACTTCACCTGATCGACAGTCGAATGATGAACAAGCTTCAGACCCAAATACGTATATGGAACTCAAAGCCAGGCTCCCGAACCATAAACAGTCTCATGTTCCAACTGAGTATCAGTCGCTACAGGAAGTACCCATGAACCCCGAATATTACAATATGGTGCTTCAGAAAGAAATTGGTGGGAAACAAAATGAAGAAGTGTATGAGGAAATATGATAATCCCCAAATAATTTCCTCAAGAACAGACATGACTACAATTGGTTTCTGGTCAAGGAGGTTTATCAGCCAATTTACAGCAGTGCGGCTGTAAGAGCTTCCTCGGCTAGCAACGACTTTTATTTGGTCGATTCGAAATTAATTATATTAATCTTTCTCGTATTTTACGCATATCTGTACAATTATAGGGAATCCATGCTATCAAGTGAGATTTAATCTGCAATTGCATATCCCAGTGGCAGAATTAAAGTTAAAGTACTGAATTTGCAAACTCGTTTAAGAGCCAGTAGATATAAAAAGAGAGCAAAATGTAAAAATGTAATGGAAGTTGTTCCTTATATTTTAACTTTTAAGGAAAATTACATTTTTTGAACCATTTATTATGTTCTTATACATAGTAGATTCTTCTAAATCGTAAAACAAATCTGGTTTGTACTCTTGCTTTGAAGAAATTGAAAAAGGTTAGCTAACAGAATATTATTGTTAGATATTTGTTGATAGCTGAATAGAAAATTTACACTCTAGTCTCTTGAAGATATTTCTTAGTCAGCCTATTTACAAATTGAAGAAAATGGGAGATGAACGTTGTTCGTGTCTCACGATAGAGTCACTTAGAGTCGACGTTTGGAATAATAATGAGGATCGAAATGCACTGATAGCAGCGTGCTACAAATAGCGAAACGTAAACAATCGACCTCATCGCCTGATGAAGAGGAGCAGTATTGCAGTCGAAACGTCGCGATCTACATCTTAAGTGACTCTATCGTGAGACAAACGAACAAAGTTCATCTCCTATCTCCTATATTTTATTAACCCTTTAACTCCCAGATAAAATTTGTAATTCTCCCTACTGTCAACTATACAATTCTTATAATGTTCATTCAGAGAATTTAGTATTGGATCAACTAATTATCTCTAAATTGATATTTTTCTTTATTCTCATCACTCATCTGGTTGATATTGTATTGATACTGTAAGGAGAAATTCTGCCTTGGTCACTCATGGGAGTTGTAACCGCTTCCGTTAGGATCGAAATACGTCGCGAAATATTTTGTGGTTTGATTTACGCTACCGCTGGGATTACCGCAGTATAGATAGGCATAGCGTATAGCTCGCGTTTCAGTTCTTCAGAAGATCCCGCGAGATCAAGATCTGTTAGTGAAAACTAGAAGACAAGTTAGAGCGAAAATCTCGATAGAAATCAAGACCCGCGAACGTTGGTAAGCAGCAATCTAATTATCTTTAAGGCTATGAAGCTACGTCGGTTTGTAATTCTGAAGTTACAGGTTTCGCTAGATTTCACTGCTTAAGTCTCTCTCAATATCACGTGCGCTTGATTTTATGATCATTCCTTAGCTGCAAAAGAGACAAATATTTAAGTGATTTCTTAATGTAACTATTTCAGTTGACCTCTTTGATTCGATAAATGCCCTGAGGCCACAAGAATAGGAGTACGTAGGAACAATAAAGGAAAGAATCGTATGTCCATATTGGTTTGGTGTTTTCGATTGCGCGTGTAACAACCCGGGAACGAGACTTTCATTTCCAACTTGAGCGAAACCATTACAGGAGTTAAAGGGTTAAATTGAAAAATGTTTGGAAAGATTTTTCCAATGCAATAAAATATAAATATTATTATATTCAACTGCATCTAAGCAACAGAATGGTTGTAGATAATGGAATAAAAAGTTTTCACGAAAAGATATCTTTTTATAACATGCTCTGTAATTCCAACGTGTTGATTAGAAAAAACTCAGTACTTTTAGGTTTAGGAAGCTTTTGTTGCAAAGTATCCGTGTAGTTTACTTTTGAATTTTTTAACCCTTTCCACCCTAACATCAGTATGCATATTCTCCATACTGCTCTATATACATTTCCTAAAGTGCTGACGAGGAGAATTTGTTTAACAATCACGGGCTTCTTCAGCTGGTGGTCATTTTCTTTATTCTCATTACCTTAATATGGGATTCAGGGGTGATATTGTAAGGAGAAATTAAATGCTAGTGACCCTTAAAGGTTAAAGGGCTAATTTCTAAGCAGATACTCATTTAGGTTTTCCTTCTTGGGTTGCGGTGTTGTTATTCTTTTCGTATTGGTAAACTCCTGTTGCTTAACTTGATGTTCATATTTTCTTTCGATATTTATTTATCAGGATTACAGACAACGTAATGCGTACATTCTGACTCAAGCTTTATCAGATAACAGTATTATCTCGGTCCGTAAAATGCAAAAGAAAAAAAAGGAACTCGGCCAATATCCAATATTCAGCTTCGTTAATAACGCATATATTGACACATTGTAGCAAAAGAGTTATCTTTTTATTGAACCAAAAATGTTCGTGTAGTTAAAACGAGCGCGCGATAACTAGTCGTTGTATTCTTCAAGTCACGGCAAACTCCCATGGGCAAATTGTAGGCATTAAATTGACCAATCAGAGCGCGCTTTACGTTGGTCATGTTACAAAACGTACTTGGAAATCTAAAAAACCCAGTGATTAAATTATTACTGCTACGTCCATAGCATCATCAAGGGGTGAAATCCAAACTGATGAAAAAACCGACACGCAAGCTTTCGTAACAACTATAAATACTGTAAAGAACTAAATGTATCATAATTTAGAAATTAACATAAACTGATTTAAAAATAAGATTTACATTCATTGACGATATTCCTACAAACTATACAAAGACGAGCTTGGTTTTATGGCGAATGTATAATTTTTTTTGATTTCTCATAAATGGGTCTTATATTTCCGCACTTGTTAGTTTACACGTATTCGTTTGGTTTTTCCACGTATCATCTCGACACAATTATTTTCGCACTTTACGAAGGTTTAAATAAAGGCTAAAAAAAAAATTCAACTTCTTGAAAACAAAGCGGATAGTCCCAAAGGTAATCTATTGTTTGCGCTATTGTTTTCTTCAACAAAAGACTGTATGCATAATGAAGTATAGGGCTGTGCGGAAATTTTGCCCAAAGACATCTTGCGTGACCGCATACCTTGACACACAATTGAAACATGGCGCAGTTCAATCTCGAGCTTTGTTCCTGTGTAGTTGTTCTCGCTGTATTTCTTCCTCTGGCTTCAGGTGAGCACCATATCATATCAAATCTACTCGGAAGGTTTATTTTTATTTGAATACTACATTTAGCAGAAATAGTGGGATATGTTTTTCAGTTTTGAGAGCTGGAGCTTAAGACTTCCGCGTATCATCGTAACTTAATCGCTAATGCTGTCAGCATTAAAACCAGATTAGAGTATTGTTTATTAATCTTGGGACAGATACCAAGCTCTCTTTAAAAACAATCCTTTCCAAAGCATGTTTGGGAATGTGACCAAACAATTGAATAAATTTGGGTTTATTCGCTACATTCACTAAATGCTAAAGTACGTTCAGGCGACTTGTGAACATTCAGTTCAAACAGTCCTTGGGGGTAAAACGACGCAACGAACCTTTCTGTCGAAAAATTCATTCTCATCCATGAAAAACTTGGGTTTTGAAGCTAATAGAACAACCTGGTAGATAATCATGCCGAGAATAAGTTTTAAAGTAATACTAATACAAGTCATTTAACTGAGATTTTGTCGTCGAACATATTTATTGCGACCGTCGTTAACTAAACTTCTACGCATGCCTTAGGCATTGACTGATTCCATGTCTGCCTCAGAAACGTGTCTTTTCCAATCTTGCGGACAAAAATCAATACATTATGCTTACATTGGAGCTTAAGGAGAGCAAAGAGATAATTGAAATTGTCTGCCTTTTCCAGTATTTCATTCAGTTTCGCAATGAAACAATCATTATTCATTTCCGTTTCTCAAGCGAGGAAGGTGCGCGATTCACACGCGCGCATGCCCATGCAGGCGAAGGAGGCCGTTTCCTTTTGCCCCCGCGAGTCACACTCATGGCTACCTCTCGCCCAGTTTCCCTTGTAGTTAACGATATGCGACCGTAGCGATAAAATATCGAGCGTCGGACAGAAAGCGAATAGCTACCACTGCATTGACTGACTGGCTTCGCAAAATACCTACTTACAATTACCGTACTTTTTCGAATAAGCGCCCACTCTTTGATAAGCGTCCTCTCCCGAATAAGCGACCCCCTATCTCACTTTCTTCAATTACTAGTAGGGAAATCTTGTTTCTATTGCCACTTTATCTATAACATTTTGGGCTTCAACCACCGCCGCATCAGGACAGGAGAGTAGATTCTTTTCCGTTCCAGTTCTTTTTACGGTTCTTTGAAATACTTCAATAGAGTTTGGGTCGAACTACTAAAAACTCAAACTTACATACTTCAGCTGGAATAAAAATGTTTTCACTGTAGATGAAATCAACTAGATCGTACATGAAAATTCTAAAAATCCCATTGATTTAACTATCACTGCCACATCCATAGCATCTAAGGGTGAAATTCAATCTGAACGACAAACCAACACAAACTTATGTGATAAATATAAAAATACAGCAAAGAACAAAATGCATTATTTAGAAATAAGCATAAACTGATTGAAAGCTCCAGATTTACATGTCTTAGCGTAATGCTACAAATTATGCAAAATTATTAAAGTGCAAATGTAAATTCTTTTTCTATAGGGGCTTGTGTTGATTTTGACCTTGGAATGGGAAGTGGAACAATTCCAGATAATAATATAAACGCTTCTTCGGTAGAAAGTGCCAGCACACCAGCAAAAAATGGTCGACTAAACTACTCATCAGGATCGTCATGGTGTGCAGGAACAAGTGACACCAACCCATATCTACAGATTGATCTACAGACACTTCATATCGTCTGTGCTGTTTCCACTCAAGGGAATTCTCAAGTAGATCAGTGGGTGAAGAATTACACACTACAACTTTCCATCGATGGAACAACTTGGACAGACTACAAGGAAGGTGGACAAATTAAGGTACCTGTATGAGACATACATATTGTGTATACTTCAAGACATCATTGTTCAGAGAACTATTTTCTTGCACTCACTTGGAACTGTGAGTATTTCTAAATATACAATAATGTTGAAGACTTAATCAGAGAATCGACCTTTTTTCTTCAAGAAAACATTTTTTGAGGAGATATAAGGATTTATCTCCTTTTTCTTTTAAAGGTTCTAGATGGAAATCACGACAGAAACTCACAGGTCAAACATGCTGTTTATGGAGTCTTAACAAAATATCTCCGATTTTTGCCTCAAACTCACCAGGGTGGGGTGTGTATGAGAACAGAATTGTTTGGAGTAACACAAAAGCCAAGTGAGTTTGAAACGTAGTAATTGTTCACTTTATATGTAATTTTGCACTGGGTTATATTCAATATCTAAAAAGTACCTAGTACATCAACCTTATAGATTGTCTCCTCATCTATAAAGTAAGATTCCAGCCTAATTAATCCTTAACCTATTAGCTGGGCCATTTTTGTAATACTTGTTATTCTGACTAATGAGTTTTAAAGATACAAATTACTTTGAATTCTCTCATCCATTAAAAAAGTAAGCAAAAATATTGAAATACAAATTACTCAGACAAAGACTTGACCCTTTAACTCCCAGAAGTGATTAACATATAACTTCTCCCTTTAGTATCCAAACATAGTCCAGCAGACAGGTGGTGAGAATACTCAAACTTATCGGGTACAAGATATTATCTTGATTGACCAACAAATTCTCATAACCAATTTACAAGGAAATGTGTGGGAGCTAGAGGGGAGGATAAGCAATCAGATCTTGGGAGTTAAAGGGTTAAGATGCTAGAAGTTAATGATGAAAAGATTGTCCATGAAATGAATTTGAAAATGATTTTTCACGTTTAATTATGGATCATTATTTTGCAGTGTGTAATACCCAGGCCATTGGTGTAGCCAGGACTGGTACCATTCCAGACAGCAGCTTCTTTGTCTCGTCAAACTTTAATTCAGTTTATACAGCAAAATATGGCCGCTTAAATGGGGTAAAGTCATGGGCACCTCTTGACAACAATAATGATAATGATTACCTTCAAATTGACCTGCTGTTTGAGTATGTCATCTGTGCTGTAGCTACACAGGGAAATCCAAGGGCCAATGAGTGGACAACAAAATACAAGTTAACATTATCCCTTGATGATGCAAATTTTATCACCTATCGGGAAAACAGTACTGAAAAGGTGGGTTTAGATGCAGCTATAAACGCAGAGGGTGTAGGTCTTTCTTAGGCCATTAAGTGCTTTTGGCAGATCAATTCAATAAGATAAATACAGTTTTCAGGTTATTCAATGCAAACCAGACTGAACAATTCCTTGAACTTTTTAGCCGGACTATGAACTTTTTTGCACCTCAAAGATGCAAAAATATCATTGTATATTATTGCTTTGATTGTACAGGGTTGTTTTGACCGAACACACAATATAACTAGCAATGTTTGAAATAAATTATTTTTGCACTTGATGCACACGCTTTGCTTCTGCATAATTATGATAAGCTATGTCGTACTTTTTCATATATATTACTAATACATAATTAAATGATTTTTCTCGTGCAATTTGGAAAATTGCACTCGCCCTATTTGCACAATTTTGTAAGTCTTTGAAAAAATTTACTCATGCTTGTTTATTCCAAATTGCACAGGAAATCATGTGATTACCAGTACTAATAACAAATTTTCAAACACCAATTGTTTTCAATCCTGCGTCTATATGTAGGGAATAACTAATACTTTATTACAGCAGGTAATGCTGCAGTAGATTACTTAAAGCAATTTTGATTCAATAATTAACATTTAAATGTCACATTTTGTGCCACAAACTACAGGTCTTTCCTGGAAACAAAGATAGAAATAGCATCATAACAAACAGTCTAGAGGAATTTGCAAGTGCAAAGTTTATCCGCTTTCAACCTACAGCATATAGTGGATATAAAGGTCTGAGAGTGGAAGTTTATGGGATACTTTTAAGTAAAGGTATTTATTTGCTCTCTTGTTTGCCTCCTGCATGCTGTGATGACAATGAAGATGCAATAACCACTTATCCACAGTAAGGAAAATTTTGAAATATTACAGAGCTATATTAGAGTTAAATATCATCCAGTATTTACTGACCATATAACAGCTGAAAGGTTCTGAGGGTGGAAGTTTATGGAATAGTTCTTACTAAAAGTACTTTCTTGCTCGTATATTTGTCTCCCTCTGAGACAAAAATGACATCACAATAACTCATTATTTGAACAAGACAAGGGCAGGTACATGTAAGTTAATAGAGCTAATTAGGAGTTAAATACTCTCCAATCATCACTAAGCCTTGATAGCATGAGAATTTTAGAGCTGACCAAAATTTGACCACCACATCCTTTTTTTTTGTTCAGTTTGATATGAAATGTTACATTCCCTCTTCTGGAATGCTACTATTTATTATTCATTTTTTGTTACACTGAACAAAGTTGAGCTTTGATCATGATTTATACCAGGTGTGGTATAATGTGTTGGTATAATTGTGGATTCTGGAAGGCAAAGGGTTATTGTGGTAACAAAATGCTAATCTAATATTTTATAGAGGATCTTTGCACCTGAATAATGAACATCTGTTGTATACATACAGTCCCTACACTGATGATCCCTGAGTCACTGCTCGGACAAATTTCTAAATGTTATCTAAGTTCACTATGGTGATTGAGTATTTTTTCCTTTCTTAACTTCACATTAAAAATCAGTTAAGGAGTAAAGCATGCATCTGGCAATATTTATTTTAGTTCCATCATAACCTCCTACTGCCATCAAGCTGACTGCAAGCTCCTCTACCAGCATCACAGCTTCCTGGCAGTTACCACCAGTCTTTTCCAGACATGGAAGAACCATTACAGGATTTAAACTGTTCTACAAAAAGAAAGGTTCTGGTGCATCAGCAACAAATTTGACTATAAGCAGTGGATCAATATTAAATAGAACTGTCACTGGGCTTGATAAGTTCACACAATATGAATTTCAAGTGTTGGCTTCTACCTCTGATGGTGATGGACCAAAGAGCCCTGTTGAGGTGGAACGGACAAAGGAAGCCGGTATGTGATAGGTGAAAGTGAAAGATAAAAGATTATCACAATTTTTGATGAAATAAATTTTGTTAGACCTGCAAGGAGAGAAAAGATCCTCCCATGTGGACTACATTTGTAAACAATTTCAGAAAAGAAACCAGAAAAAATTCAGGCTTCGATGGGATTTGAACCCGTACCTTTCAGATGCCAGATGGGCACTACTACCAACTGAGCTATCAAGCGACACATTGGGAGCTAGAAAATAGATAGAGGTTTCTTTGTTTGGTAGCAACATTTAACAGGACCAGTTATTGGCATTAAGTTCCACATTTTTCCAATTGCAGCTCCATCAAAAGCCCCTAGCAGCTTCAGAGTGACTGCCATTACTTCTACAATTATTACAGCATCCTGGCAGTTACCACCAGCAGACTCCAGAAATGGAATAATTATAGGATTCAAATTGTTTTACAAAAAGAGAGGCTCTGCTGGAGCAGCAACCACCGTGACCATTAACAATGGAGCAGCATTAAGTAAAGATGTCATTGGGCTGGATGTTTACACAGAATATGAATTTGAAATGTTGGCCTCTACTTCAGCTGGTGATGGACCAAGGAGTTCTCCTGTAGTGTTTGTTAGAACCACGAAAGATGGTAAGAATTTTAAAACAATGTTCAAGCCTTTTTTAACTGAGTCTGCATGGTTTAGCAACAGCAAAAAAACTTATGAGCTGATTCTTAGATGAGAAAGCATATTCTAACAGAACTTTAATATGTTATTGCTTGATTTGAACTTTTCCAGTTTACATAAGTACATTTGCATCAACCAAGGTAGCTATTTTGTGGTTTGTAATATGCGTGGTGCTGTAGTACACGTGTTGGGCAAACAGATTCAAAAGCTGAAATGTTTTTAGACCTTGAGAAGTTAGAACACTTTGCTTTTATATAAATGTTATCCCTTTTTTTAACATCTCACGCACTTGAAGGAAAATGAAAACCGACCAAAAGTGATATTTTAAAAGCTGTGTATTTGGTGTGTGATGAAATCGAAAGTACATTTTCTCTGTATGGCCAATTCAGAATACCTAATAAGGGCTGAGTGAAATGGCTGCTTTGCTTAAAATAATGGAAGACAAGTGTAGGCGATATCTAGGGACTACCACTGTGTCCAAGCAGGCCTCAGATGAAATATTGCTCTCATAGCGGTCAAATCCCCAGAAAACAGCCATTCTAGGCCAGGGTCTTTCTTAGCTGACCATAAGACTACATGTAGGACACGTAAGCCTGGGGCAAAGTATGGCCCCGAACTCTCCATGGTACCAGGGCACCCTTGTTTGAAGACCACAATTTAGTGATTGCTTATGAAAGCTTTAAGACAACTGCACAATGCTGATAACCTCTTGCAGACAAGTACATTATTGTACTTGAAAACTGTTTGGTAACATTTAGAGATGATCACGACAACACTACAAAGGCATGGATACTTAATGAAGGTTTCCCATAATACCTTAAGGCAAACTGTACAAAAGGTCTGAGGAACAAAAGGGGATAAATACAAAAAAATTGAATGGTTGAAAACAACTGAATAAGTAGGGCTGAAAAAAACCTGAAACCAAGCATTACAGAGGACCCTAGGAATGCTAACAAAGGTTTGCTACTAAACTCTTGGGATCTCAGAGATATATATATTGTGCCATTGTGACTTTTTGACCCACACACTTTTTTAAATTTCGTTTACCTTAAGTTTAAGAGGGTTGCAGAGACAAAATTATGAAATGCTCATGTTGAGAGCTCTACCCTCTTAAACCTGTCTAGTGTTCATTACAGATCATTTGTCCCTGTCAGTTGTAATGCTTTAAATCTTTTTTCAATGCTTAGGTTGTGTTGAGTTTAGTCTGGGGATGGAAGATGGAAGAATTCCAGACAGTGGAATAAATGCTTCGTCTTCTAGCACACCAGCCAAGAACGGTCGACTGAACTACACATCAGGATCATCATGGTGTGCAGGAGCGAGTGACACTAACCCATATCTACAGATTGATCTACAGAAACTTCATATCATCTGTGCTCTGTCTACTCAAGGAAATTCTAAAGCAGATCAGTGGGTGAAGACCTACACACTACAATTATCCACCAATGGGATAGCTTGGACAGACTATAAGGAATTAGGTGGACAAGTCAAGGTAGGCAGAGCATAATACACAGAGCATTATTTCCAAAACAACTAAGATTTAACACGCATTGATTTTTACATCTATATAAAATCCTTACAAGCATGCAGGAGGCAGTGACTAGTTCTTGCCCCTAAAAATTATTGAATATAAATGTGTGATACAGGTTGTGATACCAACAGAAATACTGATATTGATGAAAAAAACATAGCTTTCACGTCCTGATTCTGAAGAGTCTGACCATTTTTATTAAGAGCTGTCCATAGTTTCAAAATTTCAATATTTATTTAATTAATTTTATTGTGAAGAAAGATGGTAACATTTTAGCCATGTGAAGAAAGTGAGAAAGATATTTTTTGTCTTCTCACAAGCGTAGGACAAAGCTAACAAATCTGCGTCCCCATGAAGAATCGAACATCGTACATTTCCGTCATTACCACCTATGATGCTCAAATTATCAGTATGTCCATCATTGGATTTCTTCTTCTTTAAAAAGGAATGTCGGAGAAGAAAATGAATTCACTGATATTATTTTAATTAGTAATTGCACTTAAATTGAAAATGCGTAGTATCCTCTGTGGGCTAAGCAAATACAGTGTCTTCAGATAAGCCTTCAGCAAATGATTTTTCAGAGCTGTGAGATTGCTGCCGAGGAGCAGTAAGAATTTTTTTTTTTACACTGCTGTGTAAGACTTTTTTTCCTATATGGCAAACCAAATGCCATTATTTTAAATGAAAAAGAGTATTGCTAGCCCTCAATCATCTACTTGTTGAAAATGGGAAGAATAGATTTTCACTCAAAATTTCTGAGGGCACTTTACTACTTGCGGTGACCATGTCTTAAAGAGCGCAAAGATGTTTCCTGCTCCATTTTCATTTTCACCCTTATCAAACAATTTTCAAGGTTTGACTCTTGGCCCTAAAGAGTACTAGCATCTTGTTTTTGGTTACAGTATCAGCCCTGAATTAAACACTAAGGTCACACAAATAACGGAACTGATCACAAGCTCTTTGTCATGTCGTACCTTTGGAAATGTAAAGAGAATTGTTTGGGGAATGTGTCTAATGATGTTAGGGTGTAAAGGGTTAAGAAGGAAATGATGATAGAAACTCATTTGTTATAAGCTGTGTGAATATCATTATCCCTGCTTTTTTCTCAGTTTGCAAGAAATACAAATTGAGAAAATGGGGGATTATGAGGTGTGACTATTTGTTTTGTTTCTTTTAAGATTCTGATAGGAAATGATGGCAAAAACTCAGAAGTAAAGCATGTTTTGTATGGAGTGTTGACTAGATATCTACGAATCCGACCACAAACTCACCAGGGTGGGGTGTGTATGAGAATAGAAGTGTTTGGGGTGAAACAAAAGCCAAGTGAGTTTGAAATTTAATGTTTCATGATTGCTATGATCTGCCACTTTAATGGACGTTCTTAGATACTCTCTTAATCTTTAAAGAAGAGTTTTAAACCTGATACATTCGTAGATATGTTCTTTTAATGCTAAAAAATAAGCTTTTTGGATACAGTTAGTGGCTAAAATGATACAAACAACATTGTATATAATTTATAGTCTAATGATACAGTTTATACAGTCATCAAAAACATCAAACCTCTCATGATAACTTTTAAGTTGCATGCTTAACGACTTATTGTCTCTAATTCGCCAAAGAAAGGGAATAGCTGATAGAAAATGCTAAAATTGAATTCATTTTTGGTGCCCAAATTCTGTTTTAAACTTTTTGAAAAGTCTCTATTCGATTGATATGTACATTAGATCAGTTGTAATTTTTGTAATGTGAAACTCAAATTATTGGGATTAATACCAACTAAGTTGAGGCAATATTTGGTATTCAAATGCTGTAGGATTCAGTTTATTAATCATTTCAATTAATAAGAAACCGTATAATCGTTTGTATCACGATGTAGTCACTTGAGATGTAGATTGTGACATTCCGACTGCTTACTGCTAGTCTTCATTAGGCGATGGAGTCGACTGCTCATGCTTTACCATTTGTATCATGGTGTTCTAGTGTGATTAGGGGATCTTGATCTCCATTGTTCTCATAAGCACAGATTTCCCAAACTCCTCCCCAAGTAGAAGGCCTGTGAGGCAGTTCAAGTCCACATCGGTTTTACCCTATGTAAAAGGTGTATCAGAGCCTCTTGGCTGTTACCCACAACAACAAGGCACCCGCGCAGTCTTCATGTCCAACACAACACTTAGATCGCATTTACTGTGTATTTCCTGACAGATCGCAGCATTCATTTGGTTATTTTGCAAACAGTCAAGGCTTCATTTTCTCGTATTGTACCATCACTCTTTTTCTGTATTTCTGTTTTAATATCTTTCAGATTGTTTAGAAGTGTCTTCAATGAATTATATTGAAAAACATACATGAAATATGCATAGATAGAAAGGTAATCTTTTAATTGTTACCTTGTAGCATGTGATTCACAGCCAATTGGTTTGGCCAGTGGTGGTAGAATTCCAGATGACAGCTTCTCAGCCACTTCAATATATAGTTCCACATATGCAGCTAAATATGGTCGTCTTAATGGAACAAGGGCATGGGCAGCTGAGACTAATGGCCGTGATGACTACCTTCAAATTGACCTTCTCTATGAGTATGTTATCTGTGCTGTAGCTACTCAAGGAAATCCACCAACTCAATCGCCAGCTCAAGAATGGACCACAGAGTACAAACTAAGATTTTCTTTGAATGGTACCACTTTTTTCCCTTATAACGAAAATAAGGCTGATAAGGTTGGTATGACATGCTCTCGTATGCAAGTATTCATAACAGCCAAAATTAATGCTTGTGGTACAAAACTAGAGCTACTCACAGCAATAACAAATTTGCTTATACATGTCGTAGAATATTAACAATATTTACCAATGCTCGCATTACCCACAATATACTTCTGTTGCTTGCAAACCATATCGGCATTTCTTTCAAGAATTAATAGTGAAGTTTTCTAATCAATTACATGTACATGTAAGGATTAAAATGGAGTACACACACCCAAAAGCATGTAGTCTATTAGTTAAATATATGTTTTCATAGCAGTATGATTGTACAAAGATGTAGCAAACACTGACCAATTCTAACTGTTCAATCACACGTACTGAAAAAAATTACCACACAATTTAAAGATGAAGAAAGAAATGGTTGTGATCTCTCTGACATTCATTATCTGACCTGTGGCATTCCTCAAGGCACAATCCCTGGTCATCTTCAAATGACTTGCTGAAGTAGCTCAAGCTCTTTAGTTTTTAACCTAGGATGTATACAGACAATGGGGACTTAACCTACAGATAACAGATTTCAGTTGTACACATTACAGATTCTCATGTTGTGTTCTTTTTCCAAGTTACAGATTTTCATTTTGCAAATTGCAGATTTTCACTTTATCTCATTTGCCAAATTACAGCGAACCATTAAATACATCAATATCACTTTTTGTATAACAGGCCTTTCCAGGAAATTCAGGAAAAACTGACACAGTGAAAAACAGTCTAAAGGAATTTGCAAGTGCAAAGTTTATCCGCTTTCTGCCAACAAAGTATAATAGGTTCAAAATTTTGAGAGTGGAGGCTTATGGAATACTTTTGTCTAAAGGTATTTATTTGTTCTCATTTTTGGTCCTCAGATACAAAATGAAGTCACAATAAGTAATTATTAGGACAATTAAGGCAGAACTGGGCAATTTGCAATTACGAGGGCGATGTTATTGACGAATACCAAAAGTAAATGTTGGAGATGGCTGTGAAATGCCTATCAACAAAGTTGTGAAGCCTAACTCATAACGAACATCATGGAGAAAGTATTGTAAATGCGTCAACAAAGTCACCACCTCAGATGATCCTTCGCACAACTCCTAATCAATATAGACTACCCATTAGGTTTACCGTGGCCGTTAATGACATGTTCTTTTAAACTTCACATTAATTATCATATATGAATTCAAGCATACATCTCTTGTTGTTGATACAGTTCCGTCACAACCTCCCACTGCCTTCCAGTTGACTGCAAGCTCTTCTACCAGCATCACAGCTTCCTGGCAGTTACCACCAGTCTTTGCCAGACATGGAAACATTGCAGGGTTTAAATTGTTTTACAAAAAGAAAAGTTCTAGTAGCTCAGCAACAACCTTGCCAATCAGCGATGGAGCAATATTAAGTAAAACTGTCAGAGTGCTTGATAAGTACACAGAATATGAATTTCAGGTTTTGGCCTTCACTTCTGATGGTGATGGACCAAAAAGTTTAGCGAAAGTGAAAAGAACAATGGAAGATGGTATGTAACAGTTCAGGGATAATGAAAAGAACTATGAAAGATAGTTCTTGAATTTGCATCTTCATTGCAGGTTTATTGGATACCAATCTCATGATGAGAGGGCTAAACAATTGAATAGTTTGGAATCAGTTGGTTACTTTAATTCATCAAAACACGATAGCATTTATATTCATGTGGCAAGTTAAGATGTGATAGAATTTTTCGAAAAATTTTACAGCTAATGAAACTAATTAAAAACACTACTGCCTAATTGCAGCTCCTTCACAACCTCCATCTAACTTCAATGTCACTCCAACCTCCTCTACTGGTGCAAGAGCATCATGGCAACTACCACCAGCAAACTCCAGGAATGGAATAATTTGTGGATTCAAATTATTTTACAAAAGGAAAGACTCGTCAGACTCAGGCACCATTCTTCTTATCAACAGTGAATCAATTTTAAGCAAAAATGTCAATGGGCTTTATAAGTACACAGAGTATGAATTTCAAGTGTTGGCTTTTACTTCTGCTGGTGATGGTGTAAACAGCTCTGTTGTTGTTAAGAGAACAAAAGAAGATGGTTAGAGAAACTTTTTGTTTTATCTTCTTAAAACGTCTTGACTCTTTAATTAAAGGTCAGATACACTTGCACTTCTCATACAGTTTTCTGATTTGGTGTGAAAAGTGAGAATGTATAATTATGTAATATGTGATTTTAATAACTATGATTTAACACACCGTCATATCAGTGAGTCATGAGTGGAAAGGTAATTATTTGAAGATAACTAACATAATGTAAGCATTCTGATTGGCCATCAAATCATGACTATTTACTCAAGAAATTATAAGCATGCAATTGAATATTAGCAATTATGTTGGCTGTTTTTATTGGTTGCCTTCCTTCTGGATTTAGACCTAGATGGTGTACCCTTAGCTCCGTTGCAAATTTAGAATAATTTCTGGATTTAAATCTGCCTTTTTTCTTTCATTTGTTCCTGAGTGGCAGTAATATTAAACAAACAAACAAAAACAGAAAAACAAATGAACAGAAACCAATATAGCTACAACACTGATATTCTGAGTCAAATTTGAGTTCCTCACTGGAAGAGGCATCCTACAAATTGAAGTAAAAATATAGTTTGATTCTTTATGTTTACCACAAGACCACTTACGATTATGGCGTATTTTCAACATAGATTACAGGCTTCGTATGCAACAATTTCAGTATGCTAATTGGTTGAGAACACACCAGTTTATTTCATACAGTGCAGAAAGTTGAAATTAAGTGCAAAAATTGGAAATGAAATTGATTCACAGGAATGTCGCAAATTGCGGACAGGTTAGCAGCAAGTAGCAACTTCTAAATTCAAAGTTTGAAGGAGAGTGCTCAAAACAGAAACATCTAACAAAGCAAAGACAACTGGCTAAAAGTCCGGAAAACTTGGCTTCCCAAAATGGCTATGAGAGAAGTATTGAAACGTACGAAATTCCCGAGAAGTTTAGGTGACAGTTCGTACCAAAGACGGAGAGACTATACGGGTGTTAGCCTTCGTGTACTGGTTGCTGCTATTAAGTGATTATTTGATTAAAAATAACGAGAAGATGACGATTATCGTTAGGATTACTGTCATTTTTTTTTATAGTCATATGCAACTTCTCAATTACAGTTCCTTCACAGCCTCCTAGTGGCTTTACTCTGGCTGCAACCACTTCTGAAAGTATAACAGCATCCTGGCAGTTACCACCAAAAGACTCCAGAAATGAAATCATCATAGGGTATAAATTGTTCTACAAAGAGAAAGGCTCTTCAGGGGCAGGAAGCTCGAAGCTCATTAACAGTCAGGCAACTCGCTCTCAAGAGGTCACTGGGCTTGATAAGTACACAGAATATGAATTTCAAATTTTGGCATTCACTTCTGTTGGGGATGGACCAAAAAGTACAGTTATTTGTGAGAAAACAAAGGAGGCTGGTAAGAAATAGGATTTTATCTAAGTCCTAATTCCATGAAAGTCAGAAAAACATGGATGCCACAAATGTCTCTGAGATTATATCTCGCCTAAAGAGAGATCAAGCAGTCTTGAGAAAACTTATATAACTTAATTGTTTGCTTGTCAGGTCTGTGATGTGATAGCTATATCTCAACACAATCAACATTCCAAAGTCAAAATTTTATTTCAGGTGTTTATGGCTTCCTAAATTTTGTAAAAACACACCTGCCCCCCGTACATGCATGGTTGTAATGTTACAACACCTCATTGTTAGCTATTAATCGTATGATTTTCAAAAACTGTGAAGAGACCCGCGTAAAACTCTTTTCGCGAGCATTAACCACGCAAAGTTTAATATAACGACTAACAGTTAGGGAAAGCGCTACGTTGCCAAAAGGTAGGAGAAAACAGGAGTCGCTGAGGTAGGAAAGGGTGAGTCAGCTCCTCCCGAGGATCCGTTCGAAGAAATTGACCATATCCTTAAGCTGTAAGCGCAAATAGACGGTGTCATGTACTCATGTACGCACTGCTTTGTTGCAAAGGTACATGTTAAACTGTTTCAAGTTTTGTTTTGTTATAGTAATTTGCTGTTCAGTGCTATTGGAAATTACCGTTACGGAAAATTAAAATCAGTTGTGCTGACTCTGAGTATAACTGTTTATTATGTAATTGCATTTACAACTCAAACATGTTTAAATCTGAATTTGCCTCCTTCCCAGGGAGGCATTAATATCTTTCTGGAAGAAAACTTCTAAGTTGTAGCTGCAGGTTAGCTATTTACAGAGGCTGTAGTAAAAAGGAAAATAACACTCAGTCAGATTCATTATTTAAAGATACTAATTGAAATATGACTGCTCT
Source organism: Pocillopora damicornis (assembly GCF_964200805.1). Classification (NCBI taxonomy): domain Eukaryota; kingdom Metazoa; phylum Cnidaria; class Anthozoa; order Scleractinia; family Pocilloporidae; genus Pocillopora; species Pocillopora damicornis. Next base: position 4,191,739 of record NC_142680.1, read on the forward strand.
ATTGCAGCTCCTTCGCAACCTCCCTCTCAGTTTAATGTCACTGTGGAATCTTCAACCAGTATCACAGCATCATGGCGGTTACCACCAGAAGGCTCCAGACATGGAATCATCAAAGGATATACACTGTTCTATAAAAAGAAAGGCTCAGACTCAGTAACCTTGACACTGAACAATACAAAAACATCAGACACAGTTACCGAGCTTGAGAAATACACTAAATATGAATTTCAAGTGTTGGCCTTCACTTCTGCTGGTGATGGACCAAACAGTTCCACTGTCTTCAAGACAACGATGGAAGATGGTGCGAATCAGAAGTGATTTAACCAACATTTGAACATAAAAGTGATGTTACCTATTTAGGGTGATTTCTTTTATGTAAGGTTATCAATTGTATCCTTCATAATATATCTCACACTTAAACATGTGTGAAGATGATACCCAAACTATTTCTTGAATGATATATATTTTTTTAATCCCAAGTAATCTTTTTTGAAACAGCATGCAGTTATTGTTGATTTGTTCACTCTTAATTAGTGTTAACAATTTTCCTTTATTCTGCCAGCGCCCGATGCACCTACCTCCTTGTCATATACTGATCTGTCACCAAGCAAGTCACATGGTCCAAGAATAACCCTGACCTGGAGTGAGCCTGCAGAAAGAAATGGAGTTATCAAAAGTTATACTTTGTTTTACAGTCACGATGGAGTTGCACCAAGAGAGATTTCTGGAATAGGCAAAGCTGTACTTAGTCACACTGTTGATGTATTAGGTGGAGTGACTTATCAGTTTAATGTCAGAGCCGTGACTATTAAACCTGGAAAAAATGCCACGAAAACAGTAACTACTAAGGAATATGGTAAACTTTACCTTCATATATTTGAAGGGACTTCTTTTTAATTTTACCATACTAAAATAAATTTTTATACATTGTGTAAATTCAAAAAACAGACAGTAGTTGGTCGCCCAAAATAACTTAAGTGCTAAACTACTTGGGTAATTCCTATTTATTAGTTGGGAAAGCACAAAAGTAGGGGGAAAAAAGGGCAATTACCTAAATTATTTTTGTACATATCTTCATTGATATTAACACCTATAGTACAAATTATCTAAAATGATTTACCTACGCTACTTTACATGTATTAAATAATAAAGAAAGTCAGGAAACAACTTAAGTATTGTTGAAAACGAGCAAATAAGTACAAGTGACTTCCATTTGCTGTGAATCAATTAACAAAATGTCCTGTTCTTTGTAGCTGAAGACTTAAGCGATCCTAAATGTTCAACTAATTACTAATAATGAGAAAATATCTTAGATTGTAGACTTGCAGGTGCATTTTAGGTGACAAAGGTTCAACTGCCTCTTTACTTTATCGAAAACTCTTGGTATTTTCTCCAAATTGTGGTAAAATAGAATACTCAAACATTTTTTATAAAACTAATAATATTGTCCTCTGATAGCGTGAGGTTTTTACTCTCTTCCTCAGCACCCGGAGCTGGCCCAGAACGTCCTTCATCCGCTCAAGTGAACAAGACGACTTTTAACATATCATGGGAACCTCTATTAAGAGAAAAGAGTTATGGAAAAGTTATTTTGTATGAAGTCAAGGCCATCTTCTCGAAGAAAGGATATTTGCGCAAAAGATCTGTAATTTATAGCCCCTCTGTCAACACATCAGTGACATTTGTTGTCCTGTCTGATTTAGAGCTTTGTTCCAGATATAATGTGTCTGTTCGAGCTTACACAGCAGAAGGGCCTGGACCTTATGGCCAACCTTTGGAACTGGAAACATCAAGTGAGTTTGATGAGATTATTATGAAAACTATATTGGTTTGTGACATGATTGGTGAAAAAAAAATACTCAAAAAAAAATTTTGTTTTATTTTATGATTATTGACAATTTAAAAAAAAGCACAACTTGTAACATTCATTATATGATAAGATTCTTCCCCAAGTTATTCTGACTCGATAACTTTTTCAATATACAAGGCCTTTCTTTACCTTTTTTTGTTCTCTAACATAACACTATAGGACCTGAAGCACCAGGGGAATTTAAAATAACAGACTTTGGAACAAAACAGATTACCCTGGCGTGGAAACAATATGATGAAAAGGAAAAAATCGTCTATACTGTAAGTGGGATTAAAATTACCCTATTTCTTCCCTTTGGGTGCAATTATTTCGCATGTAATTATAAGTAGTACTTATACTGTACATAGTTAGACATGTCTTGAAATAATAATAATTGAAATATTTATCCAGGATAACCCTTCAATACAAAAGTACTGTTATTAACGGGGTTCTGCTGATTAAGAATTTAAAACTAAGAAATATTAAATTATTAAAATATATATAAGATAGTGCCTATGGTACTATCTTTAGGTACTATGTAGATGGTACCTATAGTACTAAAATTTTAAACTTATGTTTGTGTGAGACGTTTTATGCATATTCATATTTTTAGTGCTGATACTAATAAATGTGTAATGACGATACCAAAGGGAATTTCTTAATACGTTTCATCAGCAAGATTTTGTTTCAGTGGAAATTTATTTTTGAAAAGAAAAAAAACAACTCCTATCTTTGCTAGATTTTCAAGAAACTTTAACCCTTGTGAATGGCTTGATTCCAAGTCAGACCAATTGTATCTTAGTCACAACGTCATATATTTACAAAAGGGAGGTCCTTTTTATATATTTTGACTCAATTTAAATTTATATCACAAAAGTAACCAGGCAAGTCACCCAAAATGAGAACAGAGTCATCATTTCAGCTAGAAACTATTGACTTTACTCAAATCCAATCCCAAGACCATTCTTGAAATCGCATAATTTGTATCAAAACAAAAAGTCAAAATCACAAAACTAATTTATTTTATCGGAATATCAACTGTTCCTCGAAATTCAAAATTGCTTTATAAAAAAACTTTGTATAATTTAATTTGTCCAAGCTTACTTCCTATCAGAGATTTTAAAATTAGATTAACGTAGATTCTATAACTCGGCTTGAATTACAGAAACATTAAATTTGAAGTAATTTGATATCGGAGCCTTTTGTACTTAATCGTGTAGGTGAAGTACACTGGAACAAAGTCCTACAATAAAACGTTCAGAGATGAGCAGACTATAGAAGCAATAAAGGCAACAACACAGAAAGTAGAAGGGTTGATTCCAGGCACCACATATAAATTTAGAGTTCATGGCACCTCTGTTTGTGGCGAGAGCGCTTCCGAAGTCGTCTCAAAGATGACAGATATGATGGGTAAGTTTCCAAATTCTTTGAGGCCAACCAATCATTGTAATAGGTTATCTATGAAACTATCTAAGAAAACATTCGCTCTGATGAAGGGCCAACGCTCGAAACGTCAGCTTTGAAACTCTTAACGGCGGCCAATTTACGTTATCATCTCAGTTGACAATACGAAATTACCTTGATATACTCTCACACTGACGTAGCACCAAAGATTCTTTAGAAACTTACCCCCTTGGATCATTTACCCATGACACTCTTACCTTGCCATTTTAATCAAAACTGATGATATCAAAATTTTTCAATTTTTTTGTTTTAGATAGATCTGCCTACGCTTGCTTGAAGGCAGTTTAATGTTATCATGTGGTTCTTAGTGTAGGATATCGATAGCGATTTATCCGTTGGATAACTTTATCTACCCTTTGAACAAAGGGACCTTGTTTTCGATGTTCGTCTGCTTTCGAAATGAATTGGTGGAAGTGATTTTTTTTCTGCTTGTGAAAGAAAATAATATTAAAACTGAAGGTTGATAATAAATAGTGCCCAATGTCTTTAAAGAAATAGCTTTAACGAGAACATTTAGTTACATTTACATTTTCCGAAAAGTCTTTAAATTGCGACCATCAATATTGGTAATGCCATGAAATTCTGTCAAGCAAAAATGAATTATTAATGTCTTGCCGTCCATTTGATCAAGTTAACCTCTTGAACAGTTGAGTTATATTAATTCACTAATTAGATTCTGCGTAGAGTCATGAATCACCTTTTGAACCTGTAATCATACAGCTGTATTATCTCAATTAAAAGGAACCCTTTTCTGTACAAGAGTGTTGTTGTGGTTCAGAAGCTATTTTTTTCCCTTACCAGCTCCTGAAGCCCCACATCCAGATAATATAACCGATGTTGAGGTTTCTCAGACAGCTGTGGATATTTATCTGTGGCCTGTTGAACAAAAATATGGTCCAGTAAGGTAATTATCAATAAGAATGTGATTTTCTAAAGAACCACAGGTGGAATAGATCCTGCATTAAGATATAAGGTAAGATTACCTGCCGCTTCTCGATAAATGAGGTCACGCTCCCTCCACGAAGGCTGGATTCGTGCGTGCGACAGAAATTAAACTTAAGAGGCGTTAGATATTTAATAATTTTTGAAAAAGGTTCATTAAAAGTGTCCCTTAGGAAATCAAATTTAAGAGGCGTTAGATGTTTTATAATTCTTGAAAGAGGTTCATTAAAAGGGTCCTTTAGGAAATATTAAATGAATTACGAAACTGTCGGCGGATTCTCGATGTTAATGGTCAGTGGCCCCTAAATGCTATCTTAATGGCCTCTTTTCGAGATGTTACCCATTAGTCTGGCATTTTGTTTTATACCTTTCAGTGCTTATCAGGTTATTGTTCTGAAAATCGCTAATGACGTTCAAGAACTTCCAGACAATTATGATTCAAAACTGAAAGCTGCCAGTGATGCTAAGGAAGAGAACGTGAATTTTTACATTGCTGCTGAGATAGAAAATGACCCATTGCTCAGCAAACCTCAGAAATTTACCGTTGGCGATGGTCATAAAAGTAAGGAATTTGTGAATGAAGAACTTGAGAAAGGAGAAAACTACATTGTGTATGAGAGAGCTCTAACTAAAGCCGAGAAGGTATGTAAACTACTTATTTAAAAAATTTTCCTCTTTTTTTACTACCAGAATCATCTGACCATCAGCGTGGTGAAACGGTTTGCCTTTTCTTCTGGAAAAATATGTAACCCCTCTCTATAGAGATTTGACCCTGGAGAAGGCCTACTTTAAACTCACTAGAGCACAATCTTGCTCCCATTAGTTTTACAACTGGGTTTATTGACCTTTTTCCGAGTCGATTTTTAAGAGTAGCTTGCTAGACAGTACCTATCTGTATTTGCACTGCAAATACAGAGAAAGGTGTATGTAAACACATGTCCTCCTAGTGTATGTAAACACATACACCAGGGGGTTATGTAATCGAACCACACAATAACTTTGCAGTTCCTTTGCTCTCGATTCAGTGGCCTCTTTGATTTTAAAGCACGTGCTCTTTTTGTTTTTGTTTTTGTATATTTCACAGGGGGAATTAAAGGGATACGCAAGCATAGTTGCCAAAATTTCCATCACCTCTACTACCACGGGTTTGTCTATATTGTACTTAATAAGCAATGAAGTTACATATTGTACTACAAAGTAACAGAGAGCAAAATGATTTCTGGAGCAGTTCTTTACTTGCAAGAATGTTGGCTCCGAGAGCCTCATGCCTAGGCGGGTATTAATTACAACTGGCCTGGAGATTCTCCTCCTCATATTATCTAGATCATCAAGCTGTGCTCAATCCAAAACACCGACTTCGAGTGTTCACCGTTTACCCCAGATTTTGTCTCACTCGTGATCAGTTTCGTAGCAACCTAAATTTGGTGACGGTAATAAGCTGCATCGCACATCAGAGCCAACAAAATGATTTTGATAACACAATTGCGGTGTGTCACAGACTCTCTCGTCTTGTTCAATAAAGTTTAGAAACTGGACTTGGCGCTGATTTTTTTAATTAAATTGCTCGTAGTACTGAGCTTTATTGAGCTACGTCACAATATTTTGTGTGTTTTTTTTTGCCGTGTTGTTCCTGAGAAACTGTAATGAATGCGAGGGAAACCATAAGTTAATTGATATCCAGGGTAAACAAACACAATAAAAAGTACGAATGAGCCTAAAAAGAACAAGGATGGTTAAGAATGGAGAAGTTTGACAGCGATTACTAATGAAGAAGTTCTATTTTGACAGTAGCAGGAAACAATGATACAGTTAGTAGTACAAGTCAGCACTCCAAGCTGCAATCATTTTGGTTGCCATGGCGACGAAATTCTCAGCGAAAGTCGACGAATTCGCCACATGTTTTCGGCTGTCAAGTAGCAAGCTGTAATGCTTTCATGTTTTAACAAGATTTAGTGTCCCATACTAGGGGCCTAAGTCTTGAGATGTCACGCGAGCCTTTAAAATAATTGTCGGCCACTGTCGACTAAAATTCTTTCTCTTACGACGAATACCTGGTTTTCGGCTGCCAACTGTCTGCTCTGAAACAACTTTAAGCTTGGAGCACTGCAAGTAGCAATTCCAGAAGAGCTTAATTATTAAATGCTCTTTACATTTTTCTTATGCAGAAGGTGAGAAAAAGGAAACGTCCAACGGTTCTAACGCTGCGGCTGTTGCTGTACCAGTAGTCCTGTTGTTACTCCTCTTACCAGCAGTTGTTGTCGCTGTGTTCCTATACCAGAGGTTTGTTTCTTTTTAAGACTGAATCCTAGTGACTGAGCGTAGAAAAAAGTATGGCAGCCGAATATTCGACATTTCGTTCTTTTTTTTAGGAGAAGGCAGTCAAGATCCAAAAGTGCCGGGGAAAGATCTGTTCAACTAGATGACATTAAAGACGATTCTCAAGACCCTACCTCAAGTACATCAAATCTGGTCTATCAAAATGTACGAGACATTCGTCGAACAATTCATGGTAATTTTTAGTAGATAAAGTATAATATACATGTTAGTTTCTAGGAGAGGGTCATTGAATAATTTTCACGGTTGAAGTCAACGTTCGTACAATTAGCTACGTTCGTACAATTAGCTACGATCGAATCGTTATTTTCATGCTAAAAAGGATTGTTGGGATGCCTTGCTAAATTTTTACTTGAACTGTGACTGACTTATGTATTGTCTGTGTAACAAAGTTATATCTTCAAAGTCAAAATTTGGATCAGCATCATTTCAACTAGGAAAGTGGTTTGTACCAGGAGCAATTTTTAATCGTGTAGTCAATTTTGCCGTGACGCTATTTGCTGCAAGATTCAAATAGTGTAACTCGGTCGTGATTGCACCAATCAACTATTACGAACCAGATTTAGTTACATCACTTGAATAAAAAAACAATTTCTCACTTAATTGTGCTGATGAAATTTTCCCAGGTCGTTTAAAGGTCTTCATCGCAGTCGACAACAGTCCTTTTCAAAACAACCCTCACCTGGTCTATTGGACTGCGTGTAACTGGTCATCGTTTTTAAGTACAAAAAAAAATAATTAACTAGTTGATTGAGGACTTGTATCAAAAGAAAGTTGTTACTATATATTTAAAGTTAAATTACCTTGGTACATGATTCTCAGACAGCAGATACTCTGAGTCTAAAAATAACTTTGTGGGGGTAGTGGAGCTACTCCAGATTTAAAGGTTACTCAAGGAATACACTCTCGTAGCTTGTTCGTTACTTGAGCTGTATCTCAAGGTCGTGGTAGGTGTTTCTTGTTGAGTGTAGCAAACGAAACGGAGCAGTTGGAGCGTATCTGTTACCAAGGAGGAGAATTAATAACACGGTCGAGTGTCTAGAGAGAAGATCAAAGGAATTGTGGAGTTCCTTATGAGCGATTTTTCTACCCTACAGGTGCTGAGAAACAGCCTGTTAGTGAAGAAGAAGAAGCTATTTACAGTGAGGCTGACGATGGTAAACCCAAACCAATACCTGTGGCTGAGTTTCCAAAATACTTCAAGAAAAAATCAGAAAATGGTGCCATTGTGTTGCGAGAGGAATTTAAGGTAATTATCTATTATAGTTTTTACTTCTTTCCTTTTCTTTCGTATTATCGTATTATTGTATGATACAGTAATTATGAATATTTCTCGAATTGTTTCGTGTTTTTTATTTTCTTAATGGACAACTTGACATATATATGCTTCAGTACATTATCTATATCCATTTTTGCAAAAGCGTAAGAACAATTTTTTGGATGTCGTTGCAAGGGTCGAAAAAAGTGATGACATCTCATCGGTTTTGATAAGAGCACATGTATTGCAACTTAGGTCATACCTTTTCCAGTATTTACCAGGTGGGATGCAGTTTGCTTGGGAGATCGGTAAGAGTAACAGAGGCAAGAACCGTTATGGAAACATTGTTTCATGTGAGTACATTCCATCAACTTTGTAAGTATTTTTATGCAACGGTAGCTATGTAAAACCTAGAAGTTTAGATAACTAGAAGTCAGCTTCTAGTGCAGGGACTGTAACTGGTGCTTCCCCTTTCAGTTGTCTTGTGAGGCAATGAAGTCCAACCAACTTAATAACCACCTCTCAGCTGGATGGTTAGCTCCGTTGATAGAGTATTGCACTGATATCACAGAGGTCATGGGTTCAAATCCCGATCAGGCCTGAATTTTTTTTTTCAAATCCCATTGTTGATAAATCGCAGAACTATACTGGGATTAATAATCGCTTCAAAGTTGGTGATTTAGGAAGTGGTGAGCTTAAATCTTGAGAGATTATTATGTTTTAATCCAAATTTTGAACCTTACGTTCAAAGCGCATCATTCTTAAGATTTTGCATCTCACACCATAAAAAAAAACTTTTGAAAACTTCAATAGAAACTGAACAAACGATTGTGTTTGTTCACAGATGATCATTCTCGCGTTTTGTTGGAGGAAATAGAGGGTGACAAAAACTCCAGCTACATCAATGCAAGCTACATTCCGGTCAGTAACAAAAAAAGCATACGACAACGTGAACACAACGACACAATACGACATGACACGACAAGACAAAGTAGAACGACCAAGTCAACCCTACTTGTTTGATATAATGAATAAATAAATAGATAAACAATCGATATTTGAGTTGATTATCGAGAATTTCTGTTATCTTTTTCAAATATCTCTCCTCAGACCTACGATGAGGTCACCATGACCTATATCGCAACACAAGGTAAATATTACTTGAGGTGTCTCGTGGATACACTGTAAGTTGTCGCACGCTTACTCGTATTGCTGTTGAACAGCTCGTGGGAATCTGACGCAACATAGAGTCAGAGGGCTAGCAAATGTCCCATGATGATGAGCGTCACTCTCACCAGGTTCTTTGTCGGTATATTTAATCGTATACCCTTTCCAAATGGGGCACCCCTGGAACTAACAAAAGCGTCGTCGATCCCATCGTTTTCGTTCATTGTAGGAACAAAGCTTTTAGAAAACTCAGACGATAGTTTTTAGACTTTTAGGGGGCGAAGCTTATCACTCGTCATTACAGGGTTCCATCAACTTGTTGGGCTTTTTGTTGTGGCCTTTTACCAGAATTTTGCGTTGTTTCAGTGTTCTACTCTGTGGGCAGAAGTACTCAGGGAATAAAGCAGCAATAAATGACGAAAACTCCCATACTCCCAAAAAAATGACTTGTCCCATTCTTTGGTAGCTAAATGCCAAAAAGCTCTTATGAAATTAACTTATGTTTCGCCTCTCTTTTACAATTATTCTTACTGCTGTTTAGGTCCAACTTCTACAACTATCGCTGATTTCTGGCGAATGGTCTGGCAGGAAAACAGTTTCATCATTGTGATGCTTACAAACTTGGTTGAGCTGGGAAAGGTAGACGTAGCGCAAGTTTTTAGTTTGATGTTGAACGTAATCCAGAGTTTCAGTGGTTTTTCATTTTCTACACTTTATGAGTAGTCTGTAAAACATGCATCATAATGTCAGCCAGCAAGCCACTCAGCGATCAGGCCACTTGTATAGCATGCTGTACGATATATATAGCATCAGCCTTTTTTTTTTCCTATCATATCTTTAGGGCAAATGCGATCAGTATTGGCCAGACGATACTTCCAAATTTGGTGCTATCACAGTTACCCTACACAAGACTGAAACATTTGCCGATTACGTCATCAGGTCATTGATTGTGACAAAGGTGGGTTGTCTCTGTTCGAAATGAAATTACGTTATTTGGAATACGACGTCTTGCATTTTTTTACTGTAAACTACTTACAAAGAATGACTGCGTATTTTAAACTAAGAGAGTTCCCTCTGTAACAACATTCCCAACATGAGAACGAATTTTCACTTAGGACTCAGAAAAAAGGGCCGTGCAGCAGTTTCATTACGTCACTTGGCCAGACAAAGGTGTCCCACAGCATTCCACAGCTCTACTTGGATTTAGACAAAAGATTCATGCGAGGCACCAGGCGACTGGTGGACCTCTTGTTGTGCACTGCAGGTAAAAAGCAGGGTAAAATTTGAAGACTTCAAATTAAATGCTTCACATTCGCAAATCTTTATCGCATGTTAGTTTAGTTCTTTTGTAGATATTTCAATTGCGATTTCTATCTGGTTTGGATAACAGGAAATAAACGTTTTGATCTGAAGAAAGATTAATATCACAAGGAACCTAAAAGAACTGAAATTAAAACAGTAAAACTGTCTTCAGTGTTAAAATTATATGCGTTAGTGTAGGGCTCTTTTTTATGTAGTTAACCCTTCAGCTCCCATGAGTGACTAAGACAGAATTTCTCCTTACAATATCAATACAATGTCAACCAGATAGGTGATGAGCATAAAGAGAAATATCAGCTTGGGGATAATAAGTTGATCCAATACTTAATTCTCCGAACTAACATATTAAGAATTGTATGGTTGACGGTTAGGAGAATTACAAATTTGGTCGAGGAGCTATAGGGTTAATAAATAGACCTCAATTGTTTACTCTCAATACTCTTACTGATCCCACCAATGATGTCGAGAATTTTAAAAACACAAGTGAACCCTGCTAGAAGCGAAGCCTAGAGGTATCTGAGGTATTTCAATAGTCAGGTCTCCAACTTTTACCTTCTACTCCTGCCGTTTCCCCTTTATTGGTCGCGACCCTTAATAGTTCTTGCTATTTTTCCTCTATTGTTCTCTCCGTTGGTTGTTACTTACATCTGTTGTTACCTTTGTACAGTGCTGGTGTTGGTCGAACTGGCACATACATTGCTATCGACGCCATGTTGGAGAGTGCTGAGAAGATAAAAACTGTGTTTATACAGAATTACGTGCAAGTCATGCGTAGATCTCGTCCTCATATGATTCAGAAAGATGTAAGCTAACAAATTTAACCGTTTTCCATAAGAATAACAGCAGCAAAAGTCCTATTTACTTTCCCCCAGTGTATCTTTAAAAAGAGTGTGTCATGATAGTAAAACTGATACGGTGTCTTAATAACCCAAGCCTGGTCATTATGATGACTGTCAAAGGCCTTTTTATGATTTCGATATGACACCCAAATTACTTTATAGAAAATCCTAACCTTTCTCAATTTCCATCTGAAAATTTAGTACAATACAGAGTTTATGTAAAAATGAATATCACAGTGAGCACCACTTTTTTTAAACTTTTAGAGTAATCAATCGATCAATAAATATACAGGGGCATTAAGTAACTCGTTCCTCAGTATCTTATAACTCATTCACACTAACAAAACATGCTCAGTTAAACCGAACTTTAGTCTATGGTGTGTAAATCAGGTTTGAATAATTTGAGAATACGAATGATATATGGAAAAATGGCCGACCTTCTTTGTGGAGTTCAGATTTGCTCTTCGGCCAACGCCAGGAACGGTCACGGTTTCAAAAACGATGGTGTTTTGGTTGGTAGCGAGGATACAGGGTGTATTTGTCGTGGATGTTTTAGTTTGACGGTGACGAATTTCCTAAATCTAGCTTCATCAAAAACTGTCCTTTGCAACAGTATTGGTATGTACTTTATCTCTATATAGGACCAGTATGTTTTCTTGCACCAAGCAGTGATGGAAACCTTGGTATGTGGAAATACAGAGATTATCCCTCAGGACCTACGAATTGCGACGAACAAGCTTGCCAAGGTGCATAAACCATCCAAAAAGACTGGATATGAACGAGAGTTGAAGGCAAGTGTTAACTATTCCTAGAAACTGAGTTTGGTTTTATATGTTGTTAATTGTGCGTAAACGTAAATGCTGACAAGACAGCTTATTACTTGCTTCTGGAGATTCTTTTAAAGACGTGTCAATGTGACTTTGTTGACTTCATGTTCATATCTCATCTACAGTTCTTAAAGACAAAAAAATCTCGAAAAATTATTGTCAGACGTAATTATCAAATTACAAAGCGTGCTTTTGTTCATGGATAACTCCTGCAAATTTCTTTTTAACATACATATTAGTGGCAAATGAACTACTCTGTAATTTGTTGATCTTACATCACAATATTTTGTTTCACTTTTCTATTAATGTAATTTGTGTGTGTGTGTTTAGCACGAGAAAAAAAAAAGATTACCTATAGCCTGAATGAAACAGCAATATATTAGTTCGGTAAGAAACAAAAATGCTATGGAAACAGCAATTAACCAGGACCGAACAAAAATGGCTTAAGATGGAGGGAATTAAAATTGGATAGGACGAACTGAGAGAATTTTATGTGTTGTAGTGCTTGGAGCTTGTAACAGACGCCCACGCTTCTCAAGAAGTAGCAACGAACGCATTTATGCCCGCAAACGTCGTCAAGAACAGGTTCCCCAACATTGTTCCGCGTAAGTGTTCCTTTGTCTTTGTTTGCATTGTTTCCGAAACACTAAACAAAACTTTTGCTTACTCCTGGATTGTTTTCTAGCGGAGTCTTAAACCGAGTGGGGTCTCATTCGGTCTGTGATCTTACCAGTGATCAACGAAATCAAAAGACCACAAGTAACGTTAGTTTTTTTTGTCACAAGATAGATTTGGACGACAGAAAGTTCTGTTACTGAACAATCAAAACTGTCAGAGCATTTTGGGAACAAAATACACATTGATTACGCGCGAACTATCCTTTCTTACTGTGCGGTTACAGGCATGAATCGTGCACTATTAGATTAGTGCGCTGTCCAAGCTACAGATCATCAATCGTACTCTATCATTTTGTTACTTTTAATTAACTAAGGTTATAGCCTATAAGAGACTATAACGCACCCTTTCATTGGTTGAAAGAGCCTGCTCTATCAGAGTACAGAGCACGGAGCTGAGCTAGAGCTGTCACGCCATCCGCCAATTTGTACCGGCCATTTCCCGGACATCTCTTGTTTTGTTCGTTATGTAAAAGTGAAACTTCACGAAGAGGGGAGAAACACGAGACATGGTCGAGTGTTTCTCCCTACACTTCTTTCGTGTTTTAGCCGCTTCCTGCGTTCTTTACAACAGAACACAGCATAGTCAAGGCTTCTCTATTTGTTAAGTGATGGTTAAGTCGCTGTGTTGTGTTTTAGGACAACTTGCGTCGACTAGCTTGAAGTATCTCTAGGATAACTAAAATGCGTAAAATTTGACAACTGGTTCCCTAACTTTCCACTCCAAATTTCAGGTGGTGCCACACATTGAATAATGTTTCCAAACGATAGATCTGAGACAATCCTTATAACTTTTGTTAAGTATATTTTTTGTTTGCACAAATGCCTTTAATTTTATTAAACATTAAACACTTATATTCGATTTTGTATTAGTGGACAATGCTCGAGTGCATTTACAAGCGTCTTCACAAGAAAAGAGTTACATCAATGCCTCTTATGTGGATGTAAGTGCAAAAATGCCCTTGTAAAATTTTCTTAATATATTCTGTAATTTTAGCGTGCTGATAAGAAAAGACTCCGTATTTTCGGGTTCTTTAGAAAGCTTTCTGTTGCAACGTGTCCGTATAGTAGATTTTTTAATTCAGTCAACCCATAAAAAGATCTTTATTTCTATTCAAGTTTTCCTTCTTGGGTTGTGGTGTTATTATTCTTTTCGTATTGGTATATTCGTGTTGCTTAACTTGACGTCCATATTTTTCTTTGATCTTTTATTTATCAGGACTACACACAACGTAATGCATACATCCTGACACAAACTCCGTTAGACTGCACCATTATAGACTTCTGGCTTATGATTTCTCAATATGATATTGGCACAGTTGTGATGTTGAATAACTTGGAAGAAGGAAAGCAGGTAAAAATCATGGCATGTTTTTTAAAAGCATATAGCAACACTCTTCACTCTATGTTTGCAACGAAGTGTGCAAAATACGCCTAATCAACATCCTAGAGCTATGCTAGATTGTGCTAGAAATCACGTGATTTATTTCAAGACAGCCAGCTACTGATATGGGTTACTATTGGTATCTGTGGTGAACTTTGATAGATTACCACTATTCGTTAAACAAATTGGTAAAGAAATAATTATTAAGAAATTTTGGAAGGACGCGTCACTGTGTTTCGGTTATCATCTCAACACTTTTAGAATGAGGAGCCATTGGTACCATTCATCGTCGAGAGAAAGTAACATTTTACAGTGATTGACTTACTGAGTATGCTCTCAAATGTCAGTGAGACGCTATAGTTGAAACTCTTTTTCGGAAAATCCTTCCTACTATCATGCCCACCTTAATATCACATATATTCAGTTATTCGTTTCACGGATAATACTTGTAACACTGCTTTTCTTTTTTAGATTTACCCGCAATACTGGCCAAGCGAGGGATCTGCCAAGTATGGTGAAGTCACTGTCCAGCTTTTGTCCCAAGAAACTTCAAACAATATCACTACCAGAGGATTCAGCGTCGAGAATGCAGCGGTACAGTTTGTTTGTTCTCGAATTGTAAGGTCCCATTTTTTCTGGTTAGTTTGGAGGAAACTTTTATCTATACCAACAGGAGGCGTTTGTGCATTCTTGATGCGCGGGAGTTGGACCTTAACTATTTCATTATTAGGAGAGAGGCCAATGAGTAATTTTTTTCCTTTCTGAATCAAAATACTCTCTGGCAGAAAGGTGATGAGTGGAGAGGAAAATATAAAGAAGAGGAGATCGTTTGAATGAACCCGAGATTTTCTGAACGTATTCATAATTGCGGAATCTAGTGGTTGAAATAATTCCTTTTTGATTTGTTTTTGTTTGTTTGTTTTTCGAATTTCAATGTTTCATTCTACGTAATCAAATTAATCCTGCGTGGAAAATTGATTTTTGTTCATTACGGAATGTGTTCGGGAACGTTACAGACAACCCCACGATTCAATTCACCACTAAGTTTATTGTACAACAAGCATGAAAAAATAAATCGCAATGTTTTATGAAATAAAAAGTTCATACTTTATCTAAGTATTTGCAAGTTCTGCGAGGCTTCCTGACGAGCAAAGCAAGGAATGAACGTTCCTGGGGGATTTTGAGTTCTTAACGACAACAACAAAAAAAAGACCTGGCTATGTGATCACGTGGGACTATGCGGCCCACGCGATAACTAATTTAAAATAACTTGACCTCGTGTTCCTAAAAAGAATAGCTCGATTTGCTTCTAATTAAATTCTTTCTTCAGCCCCCTAAGAAGACGTCAACTTTGCAGCATATACAATACACTGGGTGGGCCAATGAAAACTCATGCCCAGATCCCCAGGATATACTTGACCTGATGACTACTGTACAGCAGTCTCAGCAGCAATCAGGAAATAGAGTCATAGTTTTCCAGTGCAGGTATAAAGAGCACGTCTCTTATTGATGTTATCATACATTTAAATGTTGTAATAGAAGTGATTCTAAACCTACTGGGCGTTTGGCTAATAATTGTGCACTTATGCTAGAATAGCGTATGGCTACTCGAATCATGTATGACTTTATGTACATACTTTTTGCATAACGCGTTCAGACTGTAAACAGAACATAAAACAACATATCTTGTCTAAAAAAGATACAACTATCAAGAGTGTCTACATTAGATACTGCTATCTACCTCTATCTACAAGCACCCATTTACACTATATGCGTTAGATTGAGCTATTCACGCTGACTATATCAGATGAGCCACCTTCACCGTCTACAGTACATACAGCTATCTAAATTGTCTCTATTAGATACAACTATTTACACTTTCTAAAGTATATACAGTTTTCCCTATTGTGACAATTAGATAATCAATATACATTATCTACAGTAAATACAGCTTAGTTTATTCACTTTCTACAATGGATAAAGCTATCCACACTGTCTACAACAGATACAGTATTTACAGGAAACAGTTTAGTTGACTGTATCCGGCGTGGTCGGTGTTAATGGTTTTATCTTTCTGAAAACAGTGGATACTTGACACTTTGGAAGTTCGATGCTAGGAGAACAAAGGCAAGAACCTGTAATACGAATCCACCACTGTACACTTTTCAACTTTCTTGATCAGTTCTCCGTTTATCTTTCTACAGTGATGGTACTGGTCGTAGTGGCTGCGTAGCCACCATAATGTCAGTGATCGAACGAGTCAAGACTGAACAAACAGTTGATGTTTTACAGACTGTAAAACTAGTTCGAGCAAAGAGACCAGGTGCCGTCAACACTCTGGTAAGTTAAAAGTGTCATGATCCATTGTTATAGCTTTGTTCAGGTGTAAATTGTTAAGGGCGTAACAGAGGAGTTCTACCTCGGGGTGAGTTGGGGATGTAACAGAATTCCAGGATATCTGCCTGGGGATGGGTGGAGGGGCGGGTTACGTTCATTCCCCCCCTCCCGCCCAATAAACTACGCTTGAGCTTCCCATTATGCTGAAATTTATCAAAGGAATCACAGGAGAAGTCATCCCTTTTGGATTTGTAAGAAACAACATAGTCACTTCAAAGATACGTCTGCAAGTTTAGTATGTCGTCTGATCTCTTTTCTGTCGCGTTTTTCATCATGTTTAATAGTTTTTTGCTGCTTTTTCACGTCTGAAGCTTACTTTGCACAATGCTGGGCGCTCACAGATCAATAGCATATCCTTCGTGAGCCTAAGGTGTGTTTTTTTTTTGTTTTTATCTTTCAGGAGCTGTACATGTTTTGTTACAAAACAGTTCTAGCTTACTTAGACTCTTTCAGTACGTACTCAAACTTTGCAGAATGCTAAAAGGCATTGCAAAGTAAAAAACAGATTTGACAGAAAGGAGTGACGCACATCTTTTTTTTTTACGAAGCAGCTTTTTCCCCTCATATTCAAATTTTTGTAACAAATCATAGTTACCTCTAAGCGGGTGGCCTTTCCCCCTAATAGTTTTCCTAAAAAAGTTTTTATTACATATTTTAGTTAAAAAAGGAGTTTTTTGTCATAGGAAGTAGGTAAAATGCGTCCGTGCAAGTGAAGGTGTTGTCAGCTGGAAGATGTTCACCGCTTGATTGTTGATAAATTTACATCAGATTTTGCTATGGTAACTTGACAAACAAGCATGTGTCCCTGTGAGGCCTAGGATTATGGCAATATCATGAATTGTGTTATCCTTCTTTTCTAATTATGCAATGAAAGAGGTACTAGGTGTATCACAAAAAGTTATTACATTTGTAGAGTTTTGTGGGTTTTTTTTTAGTTAATTGTAAAGGAAAGTTTTTGATAACTTACATATTTCATGATGTCTCTTAAAAGTCTATTAAGTTTCATAGTTATCGTTTTCTTTCAACAGTGTTAGATTAAAAGTGGTTTGTAGTTTTATAGTTTGTTTTGGAGGGTTATGGTGCCTTTTGCATTTTCTCTTTTTTTATCTGAATTTAATTCACACTGTTTTCAATTAATACATCAGAATTTCTATAAGATTGTATTTTTATCAGAAGTAAGATAGAATTGTGCAAAGAGTTTGATTTTTGGTAATTAAATGGTAACTGATATATTCTTTGAACGATTAATTTGGAATTCAAACGTGCAAAGCACATTGAAACATATTTTTACTAATGTAAAGGATAGAGTTCACGTATATAGTTAGTACGTTAGTTTTAGATTCATATTCATATATTAATTGTTTGATTTATTGACTGAAATTGGTAATTGTTGAAAATCATGGCTATATCTTAATATGGTTCTCCATCTCATTATTAACATTTTCTATGTATGTTTTATGAATTTTGGAGTGATCCGCTCTGTTACTGATTAAATAATCTTCTACAAAGTTTAAGAGTATCTTTTTTACTTTGACTGCGTCCGGCCGTTAGTTCTTGAAAATTTCGTTGAAGAAAACCTTCATTATTGAAACTATTTGACGTTAAACCAAATGGAATTAAATTGGCAGAGAAGGGGCCTTGGGTCTTAGCTGCGGAATATCTCAACTCCCCATAGTTATTTGTAGATAGTCCCTCGAACGGAAGTTAGTTTTCCGATATGTCCGCATAGGAAATTCCTGGTAGATGTGATATTCTGGATGAATAGAATGAACAGCTTAGAAATGAGTTTTGTCAATAAAACGACCTCGAAAAAACGAAATGATATTTTTATAAGCGAAGTGTTCTGATTGGTTACCCAAGCGACAAAGATGGGTCCCTCTTGCCCGTTCAGGATTTCCCGCTTTGATCCCGCGCAAACTTACAAAGTTCGTAATTCTTGGACAATGTCAGCGATAAAGTCGCAAAAAGTTGCAGAATAGAGTCAAAACAAAGAAAACATAAAGGACTCTCGTGCTGTGTTGTGCCACAAACACAGTTGCTTTCTTTCTTGCCTCTTGAAATAAACCAATCATACTTGCTTCTTGATAAAGCGAAGAGATGCGGAAAAAAAAGAACTCGGCCAATATCCAATATCCAGCTATCATATCTTCTTCACGAGCGTACTAAAGAGTAGTTGAATTGAATGCAGAGTAAACGTGTTTGAGTGAAGCGGACCCTCGCCCCCTAGCTTGGATAGTGAGAAAATAAAGACATCTTTTGTGCAATGAGCTCTCTAATAGCTGGTCAATTACGCAAAACAGTCGTGATCGTTTACCGTGACACACTCAATTGAAACATGGCGCAGTTTATTCTCAAGCTTTGTTTCCGCGTAGCCTCGGAATTGATTGGATGTATCTTTAGTTTGGAGAAGACTTCTGCGTACCATCGCAACTTAATCGCTAATGCCGACAGAATCAACTCTAAAAAGATTAGCTACTCCAGGTTTTATACTTGTTGTGAAAAGATTATCTTAGAGCAAACGGGAAATCCAAAAATCTTTTTGCATATTTAACTTGCTCATAAGGAAAGAAAAATTTACGAAAGTCGCTTTACATTATCAAACAGACAGAGAATCTGAAGCCATTTTCATTGAAGCTGTCGGGTGGTAAAACTTGCTTCAGTTTCAGGTTAAAGAACTCTTGGAAAGCTTTCTAGCTGCCCTATCTGCTCGATAATTTTATCTATACAATTAAGTGAGGAGATTTCCATTTAACACGACACTATTCTAAAGTAAAGCTAGTTCCAAAGATAATCTATTGCTTTTCATCGAAGAAATGTATGCATAATGGGGTATGTATTGGCTATCATATCTTCTTCATGAGCGTACTAAAGAGTAGTTGAATTGAATGCAGAGTAAACGTGTTTAAGTGAAGCGGACCCTTGCCCCCTCACTTGGATAGTGAGAAAACAAAGACATCTTTTGTGCAATGAGCTCTCTAATGGCCGGTTAATTACGCAAAACAGTCGTGATCGTTTACCGTGACACACTCAACTGAAACATGGCGCAGTTTATTCTCAAGCTTTGTTTCCGCGTAGCCTCTCTCGTTGTACTTCTTCCTCTGGCTTCAGGTGAGCACTACATCATTTGAAATCTTCTCGTAAGGTGTATTTTGACTTTCATTACCACTATTATCGGAATTGATTGGATGTATCTTTAGTTTGGAGAAGACTTCTGCGTACCATCTAAACTTAATCGCTAATGTCGACATAATCAACTCTAAAAAGATTAGCTACTCCAGGTTTTATACTTGTTGTGAAAAGATCATCTTAGAGCAAATGGGAAATCCAAAAATCTTTCTGCATATTCAACTTGCTCATTAGGAAAGAAAAATTTACGAAAGTCGCTTTACATTATCAATCAAACAGACAGAGAATCTGAAGCCATTTTCTTTGAAGCTGTCGGGTGGCAAAACTTGCTTCGATTTCAGGTTAAAGAACTCTTGGAAAGCACTCTAGCTGCCCTATCTACTCGATAATTTTATCTATACAGTTAAGTAAGGAGATTTCCACTTAACACGACACTATTCTAAAGTAAAGCTAGTTCCAAAGATAATCTATTGCTTTTCATCGAAGAAATGGTTGCATAATGGGGTATGTATTGGCTATCATATCTTCTTCATGAGCGTACTAAAGAGTAGTTGAATTGAATGCAGAGTAAACGTGTTTGAGTGAAGCGGACCCTTGCCCCCTCACTTGGATAGTGAGAAAACAAAGACATCTTTTGTGCAATGAGCTCTCTAATGGCCGGTTAATTACGCAAAACAGTCGTGATCGTTTACCGTGACACACTCAATTGAAACATGGCGCAGTTTATTCTCAAGCTTTGTTTCCGCGTAGCCTCTCTCGTTGTACTTCTTCCTCTGGCTTCAGGTGAGTACTACATCATTTGAAATCTTCTCGTAAGGTGTATTTTGACTTTCATTACAACTATTATCGGAATTGATTGGATTTATCTTTAGTTTGGAGAAGACTTCTGCGTACCATCTAAACTTAATCGCTAATGTCGACATAATCAACTCTAAAAAGATTAGCTACTCCAGGTTTTATACTTGTTGTGAAAAGATCATCTTAGAGCAAATGGGAAATCCAAAAATCTTTTTCCATATTTAACTTGCTCATTAGGAAAGAAAAATTTACGAAAGTCGCTTTACACTATCAATCAAACAGACAGAGAATCTGAAGCTATTTTCATTGAAGCTGTCGGGTGGCAAAACTTGCTTCGATTTCAGGTTAAAGAACTCTTGGAAAGCACTCTAGCTGCCCTATCTGCTCGATAATTTTATCTATACAATTAAGTGAGGAGATTTCCACTTAACACGACACTATTCTAAAGTAAAGCTAGTTCCAAAGATAATCTTTTGCTTTTCATCGAAGAAATGGTTGCATAATGGAGTATGTATTAGCTATCATATCTTCTTCATGAGCGCACTAAAGAGTAGTTGAATTGAATGCAGAGTAAACGTGTTTGAGTGAAGCGGACCCTTGCCCCCTCACTTGGATAGTGAGAAAACAAAGACATCTTTTGTGCAATGAGCTCCTTAATGGCCGGTTAATTACGCAAAACAGTCGTGATCATTTACCGTGACACACTCAATTGAAACATGGCGCAGTTTATTCTCAAGCTTTGTTTCCGCGTAGCCTCTCTCGTTGTACTTCTTCCTCTGGCTTCAGGTGAGCACTACATCATTTGAAATCTTCTCGTAAGGTGTATTTTGACTTTCATTACCACTATTATCGGAATTGATAGGATGTATCTTTAGTTTGGAGAAGACTTCTGCCTACCATCGCAACTTAATCGCTAATGTCGACATAATCAACTCTAAAAAGATTAGCTACTCCAGGTTTTATACTTGTTGTGAAAAGATCATCTTAGAGCAAATGGGAAATCCAAAAATCTTTTTCCATATTTAACTTGCTCATTAGGAAAGAAAAATTTACGAAAGTCGCTTTACATTATCAATCAAAAAGACAGAGAATCTGAAGCTATTTTCATTGAAGCTGTCGGGTGGCAAAACTTGCTTTGATTTCAGGTTAAGGAACTCTTGGAAAGCACTCTAGCTGCCCTATCTGCTCGATAATTTTATCTATACAATTAAGTGAGGAGATTTCCACTTAACACGACACTATTCTAAAGTAAAGCTAGTTCCAAAGATAATCTATTGCTTTTCATCGAAGAAATGGTGCATAATGGAGTATGTATTGGCTATCATATCTTCTTCATGAGCGCACTAAAGAGTAGTTGAATTGAATGCAGAGTAAACGTGTTTGAGTGAAGCGGACCCTTGCCCTCACTTGGATGGTGAGAAAACAAAGACATCTTTTGTGCAATGAGCTCCTTAATGGCCGGTTAATTACGCAAAACAGTCGTGATCATTTACCGTGACACAGTCAATTGAAACATGGCGCAGTTTATTCTCAAGCTTTGTTTCCGCGTAGCCTCTCTCGTTGTACTTCTTCCTCTGGCTTCAGGTGAGCACTACATCATTTGAAATCTTCTCGTAAGGTGTATTTTGACTTTTATTTCCACAATTATCGGAATTGATTGGATGTATCTTTAGTTTGGAGAAGACTTCTGCGTACCATCGAAACTTAATCGCTAATGCCGACAGAATCAACTCTAAAAAGATTAGCTATTTAACTTAGTTAGCATATTTAATTTGCTCATTAGGAAAGAAAAATTTACGAAAGTCGCTTTACATTATTAATCAAAGAGACAGAGAATCTGAAGCCATTTTCATTGAAGCTGTCGGGTGGCAAAACTTGCTTCAATTTCAGGTTAAAGAACTCTTGGAAAGCACTCTAGCTGCCCTATCTGCTCGATAATTTTATCTATACAATTAAGTGAGGAGATTTCCACTTAACACGACACTATTCTAAAGTAAAGCTAGTTCCAAAGATAATCTATTGCTTTTCATCGAAGAAATGGTTGCATAATGGAGTATGTATTGGCTATCATATCTTCTTCACGAGCGTACTAAAGAGTAGTTGAATTGAATGCAGAGTAAACGTGTTTGAGTGAAGCGGACCCTTGCCCCCTCACTTGGATAGTGAGAAAATAAAGACACATTTTGTGCAATGAGCTCTCTAATGGCCGGTTAATTACGCAAAACAGTCGTGATCGTTTACCGTGACACACTCAATTGAAACATGGCGCAGTTTATTCTCAAGCTTTGTTTTTTACCGTAGCTTCTCTCGTTGTACTTTTTCCTCTGGCTTCAGGTGAGCACTACATCATTTGAAATCTTCTCGTAAGGTGTATTTTGACTTTTATCACCACAATTATCGGAATTGATTGGATGTATCTTTAGTTTGGAGAAGACTTCTGCGTACCATCGAAACTTAATCGCTAATGTCGACATAATCAACTCTAAAAAGATTAGCTACTCCAGGTTTTATACTTGTTGTGAAAAGATCATCTTAGAGCAAATGGGAAATCCAAAAATCTTTTTCCATATTTAACTTGCTCATTAGGAAAGAAAAATTTACGAAAGTCGCTTTACATTATCAATCAAACAGACAGAGAATCTGAAGCCATTTTCATTGAAGCTGTCGGGTGGCAAAACTTGCTTCGATTTCAGGTTAAACTCTTGGAAAGCACTCTAGCTGCCCTATCTGCTCGATAATTTTATCTATACAATTAAGTGAGGAGATTTCCATTTAACACGACACTATTCTAAAGTAAACTAGTTCCAAAGATAATCTATTGCTTTTCATCGAAGAAATGGTTGCATAATGGAGTATGTATTGGCTATCATATCTTCTTCACGAGCGTACTAAAGAGTAGTTGAATTGAATGCAGAGTAAACGAGTTTAAATGAAGCGGACCCTTGCCCCCTCACTTAGATAGTGAGAAAACAAAGACATCTTTTGTGCAATGAACTCCTTAATGGCCGGTTAATTACGCAAAACAGTCGTGATCGTTTACCGTGACACACTCAATTGAAACATGGCGCAGTTTATTCTCAAGCTTTGTTTCCGCGTAGCCTCTCTCGTTGTACTTCTTCCTCTGGCTTCAGGTGAGCACTACATCATTTGAAATCTTCTTGTAAAGTGTATTTTGACTTTTATTACCACTATTATCGGAATTGATTGGATGTATCTTTAGTTTGGAGAAGACTTCTGCGTACCATCGAAACTTAATCGCTAATGCCGACGGAATCAGCTCTAAAAAGATTAGCTACTCCAGGTTTTATACTTGTTGTGAAAAGATCATCTTAGAGCAAACGGGAAATAAAGATATTTGGATTTCCTGTTTGCTCTAAGATAATCTTTTCACAATAAGTATAAAACCTGAAGTAGCTAATCTTTTTAGAATTGATTCTGTCGGCATTAGCGATTAAGTTGCGATGGTACGCGGAAGTCTTCTCGAAACTAAAGATAAATCCAATCAATTCCGATAATAGTGGTAATGAAAGTCAAAATACACCTTACGAGAAGATTTCAAATGATGTAGTGCTCACCTGAAGCCAAACGGGATAGAACTCTTGGAAAGCACTCTAGCTGCCCTATCTGCTTGATAATTTTATCTATACAATTAAGTGAGGAGATTTCCACTTAACACGACACTATTCTAAAGTAAAGCTAGTTCCAAAGATAATCTATTGCTTTTCATCGAAGAAATATATGCATAATGGAGTATGTATTAAGTATTACGGATGATGCATAAATCGGGTCACTCAGTATGCCGTTTGGATGAGCTTGTACATTCCTGCATTGCACCCCAGAACTGTACATCTACACAAAAAGTCGACGTTTTATTCCTCCAAGGAAGGGTTAAAAACCCAGTTCTCTAAATTTTATGTGGCAGGTTATTTAGTGAGTAAATCCGTTCAAGCGTCGGCTGATTATATCTGAACAATGAATAATAAGCGAAGCTTGGAGGGCAAATGTGAAATTTCGAAAAGGATTTCTCAGCTTGGGACATTAACAGCCGACAAACTAGCAAGCAAGGAAGAGGTAAATTTATTTTATAATCCCCCAAGAATGACCAGCATCTGGTTTCTATCTACGGTATCTCCACTTAAACAAAAATAAAGCTCATGAGAATAAAGGAAATTATCGCTGCCTGATTATTCATCAAGTTTTCATTGTCAGCACGGTAGGAATTGTGTAAAGAACAATATGGAGAATAAAATTACTGATTTTTTGGGCGTAAAAGATTTTATAAAAATGTAATATCCCTCTCTGGTTGCTATAACCAGCTCTTCTACATATTGTTCCAAATTTTCCATAGTTGTAATAACTCCCAGCAAAATCCTTGTGATTCTCATCGCTTGAGTGAAAACGATTGCGATAGAAAATTCCTACAGACACGTAAACATTTCAAATATATTTTCAAACGCTCAAAATACTCTGTCAGTATTGTAGAGGAGTTTATCGTGTATTTATGGTGCCCAGCTTTTTTTCAAAATAATCCTTTCCAAAGCACGTTGCAAAATGTAGCCAAACAATTGAATAAATTTGGGTTTATTCGCTTCATTTACTAAATGCTAATACATAGAGCAATTTGTGAACATTCAGTCCAAACAGTCCCTCGAGGTAAAAGGACGCCACGAATCTTTCTGACAAAAAAAATTCATTCTCATCCTTGACAAACTTGTGTTTTGAAGCTAATGGAACAACCTGGTAGAGAATCATACCGAGGGTAAGTTTTAATGTAATACTAATACAAGTCATTATCTGAGATTTTGTCGTCAAAAATGTTTATTCAGATCGTCGTTGGTTCAGCTTTTAAGAGGCTGTCTCTCTTATTTCCACCCGGTCAATTTTGCGTCAAAAATAATTTTGCCTGAAACTCTGTTAACAGAAAGACTTTACCTAGGAAAGACCTAAATTAGATTTAGTTTGATTCGAAATAATTTTCTGACTGCATTACGGGCCATAATTATTTCCCAGTCCGTAGGGACCGTCGCAACGTCTCGAAAATTGAAAAATAGGCATATTTTGTAACGTTGTAAAATATTTGATTCGCATAGTTAAGCCACAGAATTTATATCAGATTGCTTAAAAACCTTTCTAGTTTGCCAAGAAAGTTAGAATTTGCCCTCTCAAGAAATTTGAAAAGGCGAATTTTAGCATATTCTGACCACTAGAAATCGCCATCGGCCGATGGCCGTAAATAACCTTGATTTAGACGCTAAGTTTTGGGATTTGGGACCTGGTTGACGATTCTATCCTACACAGCCGTTAAGTTTAGACCTTTATAGGCAAAAATATGCAAAAACCCTTGTACGTTTTCGATTTTTCAAAAGTTATGACCGTTTGAATCAGCACATGTACGAGCATTCGCGATTTTTTCGCCTACACCAAAATCGAACCACTGGAGCAGATTTCGTCATAAATACAGCTTACCCGCTTTGCAGCCCGGCTTCATGGCTCACTTCAGAATTTTTCTAATAACCAAATTGGTGAAATCCATGATAACTTCAACAAATAGCTAGGTATTGCCTTCGAAAAGTAGGCGGCATCCAGCGTGATTCGTGGTATTAAAACAAATGCCGGAATTGGCCACATTTCGCGGTGAATCACCCATTTAACATCGCTGCAGAGCTGAATTTTTTCCAAAATCAGAATATAAACTCTCCATGTCTGGAAGCTGAGGGAGAAATGAAGGTTTTAGGCTTCTGAAGTGAAGAAATAATCGCTTAAATTTAGATCCAGTTCGATGTTATACTGTTCTCACAAAGGTCCGCACAAAAGAGAAGACCGCTGATAGCTTGTGCCGTACGTTGTGCCATATGGTTTTGTTTTGTATCCCAAAGTAATATTTGGGCAGAAAAATTTGAGATGAAAAGAATAAATGCTTTTACTTGGAGTTTGATATCATATAGTTAATAAATCAATTTCAAATATCCTGTGCTTGCTTCTCTCGGTTCCGCGTCGATTGTGTCCACAGAACAGCAACCTGTCAATAGCCGGAGAAATCATTACCGACAGTCTACCGACAGCTAACCAACAGGTTACCGACAGGTTAAGAAAAAAGAAAAATTGTGTTAAAAACGAACAGTTAACGTGACATAACAATCCGTAATGGTGATGTATGACTCGACAGACTTCACCTACTTACCGATCGACGGCAAAGTTGAAAGTATGTAAAGAAACGTTTCTTCCAAAATGTTGTTATCAGTATGAAAGTATGTAAAGAAACGTTTCTTCCAAAATGTTGTTATCAGATGCGTATAGGATATATCACTTGCGTAATTTACAACACACCATACAATCTAAGAATCGCATTGGAAGATAATTTAATCGAAAAAACTCGGCCAAAAACTCTGATAAGCATAAGCTACGTATCAATACAAACACTTTCGTTCAAATCGCCCAATAATGCAACGCTGCCTCTTATGGTATGTTATGTATGTATCAATAATGTTTACCTTGTGCATTTGTGTTGCTAACATCGTCCTCTATCTTGCAGGTTTGGGATGAATTGCTATTTCCAATTTCAAGTTTAATAAATGATACAACTGTGAATCTTTTTACTCGTTATGTTAAGTAATAAATTACTGTACGCAACAATTCGATAATTAGACTTGGATGCGTGATGCGATAATCGATTTAGGCGCGCGCCGCTAAAATCACGATTCTACGAGTGAAGTATCTTGTATATTTCACCACTCACAAAACGGCTCCTTTAGGAGCCACCAAATCTTGAAAGTCAATTTTCAACGTATTACACATGTTGGATGTTGTATCAAGCGAAAACCGAGAGAAAACATTAAGGTTTCTGTTAACGTTTCACGGACGAGCTACCGACAAGCTACCGACAGGTCGGCCGTCTGTCGGCCAACTGTCGGCCGACAAACGGCCGACGGTCGGCCGACTGTCGGCCGACAGACGACCAACTGTCGGCCGACTGTCGGCCGACTGTCGGCCGACAGTTGACTGACAGTCGGCCGACAGGTTTTTTGGGGAGCTCTTCTTCACAATTACCGAAATAAGAGAGACAGCCTCTTAAGCACGCTTTGAGGTCTCGCTGGTTTCATATCTGCCTCAGAAGCGAGTCTTTTCCAATTCTCCGGACACAAATTTATCCATTTTTCTTACATTTGAGCTTTCTGAAAGCATACACAAAATTGCAATTATCCTTTCCAATATACGTTTTGAAATCGCAATGAATCAATCATTATTTGTTTGTGTTTCTCAAGCGAACAAGGTGCGCGATTCACACGGGCGCACGCCCGCGGCAGGGGAGCAAGGCCATTTGCTTCTGCTCCGCCATTCACTCGTAGTTTGCCTCGAACCAGTGCCCTTTTTAGTTAACGACATGTGTCTGGGACGAGCGTCGAACAGAAAGCGAATAACCAGCACTGCATTGGCTGACTGGCGATATACCAATTTATAATTACCGTATTTCCTCGAATAAGCGCCCACGCTTTTAGAAACTTCCTTTCCCGAATAAGCGACCCCCTACCACACTTTCTTCAATTAATACTAGGGATACAAGGAAATCCTGTTTCTATTGCCTCTTTATCTATAACGGTTTAAGCTATCTCCATGTGCTAACAGAGTTCCTTTAAAATTTTGAATAGACACCCGGACTTTGAAGTACTGTAAATATAGTATGGAAAAGTATTCCTTTACCTAAATCTTGCAGGCACTATTCCAAGACAGACTTCAGTAGTTTCAAGTATAGTCTATTATTTTTGCCATTGTTTCGTTCGTCAAGAAACTTTATGCATAAAAATGGACTAATTGTCATGGTTTGACAATAAAAATGAACGGTCAAACACGAAGTTTCGACAAAACTTCGGTCACTTTCAAGGGAATAGTAAGAATGTCACGATGAATATATATATGCGTGTAAAAAGTGTAAAAAAGTTTTTTGTAGTGTAAAAGGATAATAAGAACATACAAAGAGAAGAAATAATTGGAAGATAATTAAAAACCAATTAAAATTGAAAACCTAATAAAGAACCTTTGCACAACTTGAGTCCGACTGCACAAGAACTCAGAAACTCGACTTCATCGATTGGCAAGAATTTTCGCAACAAGCATTCTTTGGCCCCAAGGGATCTTACGAAGAATTTTAGTGTTTTACAGAAGTGTACTAACAAATTCGACTGCCTACTTTATGAAATGTTTTTTGTTCAAGAACTAAGACCTACTCTCAATGTGCAGTCGAACTCAATTCGTGTTATTCAGATAAGTGACCTTATCTTGCAGCGTGTGAAATGAAGGCTATTGGTTTGGCCAGTGGTGGTACAATTCCAGACAGCAGCTTCTCCGCCTCGTCGCATTATAGTTCTGGGTATATACCATCTAATGGTCGACTGAATGGAACCAGCCAAGGTTGGGCACCCAAGACTAATTCCGATCCTGCCGACTACCTGCAGATTGACCTTCTGTATGAGTATGTTATCTGTGCTGTTGCTACTCAAGGAGCTTATGGTATTAATGAGTGGACAACAAAGTATAAGATTCGCTTATCAATGGATGGTACCACTGTGGTCACCTACCAAGAAAACAATGTTGACAGGGTAAGTTCATATAAAACTCTTGTGAACATTCATGTACATATCATAAAAGCCAAAAGTAAATAGCTCCTAGAACACTGATTCAAATTTTGAGTCAAGAGGAGGGACAACAAAGAAGTATCTACTTGGTTAAGGCTCAGTCTTGTTGTTAAATAGAGTATGCAATCGATGCAACAGAAAATAAAAGCATTGTGTGAAAGTGTCTTCAGAAAGTCATACTTTTGGGTGTTTATCCAACAAGTGGTTGTTGTATCATAATCTCCACAAACTACATGTAACTCTCCCTTAGGTTATTGACCAGAAGTGATATATAGGGTCACAAATTTGCTTCGGGTTGGTTCTGAAACAACAGACACTAAGTCTTTCAATAGCCATTAAAGATAGGTAAATAGCTGATACGCAGGAGCGGCTTGTTAACCGGTAGCATTTAAAAATTTTTGACACAAGAGTTTATCATTTTGTACCACAAACTATAGGTCTTTCCCGGAAACTCAAATCAAAATAGCGTCGTAAAAAACAGTCTACAGGAATTTGCAACTGCAAAATACATCCGCTTTCAACCAACAACATATTACGGATGGAAGGCACTGAGAGTGGAAGTTTATGGAGTACTTTTAACAAAAGGTATTACTTTGCTCTAGCTTGTCTTTATCTCTCCATAAGACGAATATCATCACGGTATGAGCATTATTAGTATATTGTAGGGTAGCCACAAATATTTTTTTCTAATTTTTAAAGAAGTTTTCTTTAAACCTGATGTCTGTTTCATTTCGTTGAGGAATGTTTGTTATTTAGATAAGTGACCTTATCTTGCAGGTTGTGAATTGAAAGCTATTGGTCTGGCTAGTGGTGGAAGAATTCCAGATAGCAGCTTCTCTGCCTCATCGCATTATAGTTCTGGGTATATACCCTCTTATGCTCGACTGAATGGAAGTAACCGGGGTTGGGCACCCAAAACTAATTCTGATCCTGCCGACTACTTGCATATTGACCTTCTGTATGAGTATGTTATCTGTGCTGTTGCTACTCAAGGAGCTTATGGTATTAATGAATGGACAACAAAGTATAAGATTCGCTTATCGAAGGATGGTACCACTATGGTCACCTATCAAGAAAACAATGTTGACAGGGTAAGTTTGTCAATATTCATGTACATAACATAAACGCTAAAAGTAAATAGCTCCTAGAATACTGATTCAATTTTTGAGTCAAGAGGAAGGGGAACAAAGAAGTATCTACTTTGTCAAGACTCAGTCTTCCTGTTTAGAGTATGGAGTATGGAGTATGTAATCGATGCAGGAGAAAACAAAACACTGTGTGAAAGTGTTTTCGGAATGTCATATTTTTGGGTGTTTATCCAACAAGTGGTTGTTGTATCATAATTTATCATAAACTACATGTAGCTCTCTCATAGGTTATTGACCCAAAGTGATATACAAGGTCACATAATTGCTTCGTGTTGAGTCCGAAACAACATAGACTAAGTCTTTCCATAGCCATTAGAGATATGTAAACAGCTGATACGCAGAAGCGGCTTTTGAAACAACAGTATAAGAACCTTTTGACATAGTGATTTATCAATTTCTATTACAAATTATAGGTCTTTCCCGGAAACTCGAATCAAAATGGCATCGTAAAAAACAGTCTACAGGAATTTGCAACTGCAAAATACATCCGCTTTCAACCAACAACATATTACGGATGGAAGGCTCTAAGAGTGGAAGTTTATGGAGTACTTCTAAAAAGAGGTATTTATTTCCTCTAGCTTGTTTTGATCTCTCCCTAGGACAAATATCATAATGGTATAAGCATTATTAGTACACTGTCGGGTAGGCGTAATAATTTTTTCTAACTTTAAAGGAAGTTTTTTTACACCTGCTGTCTGTTTCATTTCGATGAGGTATGTTTCTTATTGAGATAAGTTCCTCGCTTTGCAGGTTGTGAATTGAAAGCTATTGGTCTGGCTAGTAGTGGAAGAATTCCAGACAGCAGCTTCTCCGCCTCATCGCATTATAGTTCTGGGTATATACCATCTTATGCTCGAATGAATGGAAGTAACCGGGGTTGGGCACCGAAGACTAATTCCGATCCTGCCGACTACCTGCAGATTGATCTTCTGTATGAGTATGTTATCTGTGCTGTTGCTACTCAAGGAGCACATGGTATTAATGAGTGGACAACAAAGTATAAGATTCGCTTATCAATGGATGGTACCACTATGGTCACCTACCAAGAAAACAACGTTGAGAGGGTTAGTTCATATAAAACTCTTGTGAAAATTTATATACATATCATATAAGCCAAAAGTATAGCCCCTAAAAAACTGAAGTCTTTCCGAAAATATAGCTCTTAGAACACTGATTCAATTTTTGAGTAAAGAGGAGGGACAACAAAGAAGTATCTTCTTAGTGAAGACTCAGTCTTGTTGTTTAATAGAGTAAATAATCGATGCAAGAGAAAATAAAAAATTTGAGTGAAAGTACTTTCGGATAGTCATATTTTTGGGTGTTTCTCCAACAAGCGGTTGTTGTATCATAATTTGTCACAAACTACGTTTACCTCTCCCTTATGTTATTGAGCCAAAGTGATATGCAGGGTCACATACTTGCCTCGTGTTGGTTCTGAAACAACAGAAACTAAGTCTTTCCATTGCCATTAGAGGTATGTAAATAGCTGATACTTCAGGGCGGCTTCTGAAGCGGTACCATTCATAACCTTTCGACATAATAATTTATGATTTTGTACCACAAACTATAGGTCTTTCTCGGAAACTCAAATCAAAATGGCATCGTAAAAAACCGTCTACAGGAATTTGCAACTGCAAAATACATCCGCTTTCAACCAACAGCGTTTTACGGATGGAAGGCGCTGAGAGTGGAAGTTTATGGAGTACTTTTAACAAAAGGTATTAATTTGTTCTACCTTTTTTATATCTCTCTGAGACTAATATCATCACGGTATGAGCATTATTAGTATATTATAGGGTAGACATAATTATTATTTTCTAATTTTAAAAGAGGTTTTTTTTTAAAACCTACCGTCTGTCTCATTTCGATGAGGTATGTTTGTTATTCAGATAAGTGCCCTTACCTTGCAGGTTGTGAATTGAAAGCTATTGGTCTGGCTAGTGGTGGAAGAATTCCAGACAGCAGCTTCTCCGCCTCATCGCATTATAGTTCTGGGTATATACCCTCTTATGCTCGACTGAATGGAAGTAACCGAGGTTGGGCACCCAAGACTAATTCTGATCCTGCCGACTACCTGCAGATTGATCTTCTGTATGAGTATGTTATCTGTGCTGTTGCTACTCAAGGAGCTTATGGTATTAATGAGTGGACAACAAAGTATAAGATTCGCTTATCAATGGATGGTACCACTATGGTCACCTACCAAGAAAACAATGTTGACAGGGTAAGTTCATATAAAAATCTTGTGAACATTCATATACATATCATAAAAGCCAAGACTATATAGCTCCTAAAACACTGATCCAATTTTTGAGTCAAAAGGAAGGAGAAGAAAGAAGTATCTACTTGGTCAAGACTCATTCTTGCTTTTTAATAGAGTATGTACTCGATGCAACAGAAAATAAAGGCACTGTGTGAAAGTGTTTCGAAATGTCAAATTTTTGGGTGTTTATCCAAGAAGTGGTTGATGTATCATTATTTCTCATAAACTACATGTACCTCTCCCTTATGTTATTGACCCAAAGTGATATACAGGGTTACATACTTCCTTCGTGTTGGTTCGGAAACAACAGACACTAATCCTTTCCATAGCCATTAGAGATATGTTAATAGCTGATACTCAAGAGCGGCTTGTGAAGCAATAGTATTAAGAACCTTTTGACCTAATGATTTATCATTTTATACCACAAACTATAGGTCTTTCCCGGAAACTCAAATCAAAATGGCATCGTAAAAAACAGTCTACAGGAATTCGCCACTGCAAAATATATCCGCTTTCAACCAACAACATATTACGGATGGAAGGCTCTAAGAGTGGAAGTTTATGGGCTACTTCTAAGAAGAGGTATTTATTTGCTCCAACTTGTTTTGATCTCTCCCTAAGACAAATATCATCACGGTACGAGCATTATTTGTATATTGTAGGGTAGGCGTAATTATTTTTTTCTAAGTTCTAAAGAAGTTTTTTTAACACCTGCTGTCTGTTTCATTTCAATGAGGTATGTTTGTTATTCAGATGAGTGCTGTTACCTTGTAGGTTGTGAATTGAAGGCTATTGGTCTGGCTAGGGGTGGAAGAATTCCAGACAGCAGCTTCTCCGCCTCATCGCATTATAGTTCTGGGTATATACCCTCTTATGCTCGACTGAATGGAAGTAACCGAGGTTGGGCACCCAAGACTAATTCTGATCCTGCCGACTACCTGCAGATTGATCTTCTGTATGAGTATGTTATCTGTGCTGTTGCTACTCAAGGGGCTTATGGTATTAATGAGTGGACAACAAAGTATAAGATTCGCTTATCAATGGATGGTACCACTATGGTCACGTATCAAGAAAACAACGTTGACAGGGTAAGTTCATATAAATCTCTTGTGAGCATTCATGTAGATATCATAAAAGCCAAAAGTATATAGCTTCTAGAACACTGATTCAACTTTTGAGTCAAAAGAAAGGAGAACAAAGAAGTATCTATTTGGTCAAGACTTAGTTTTGTTGTTTAATAGAATATGTATTCGATGCAACAGAAAATGAAAGCGCTATGTGAAAGTTTTTGGAAATGTCATAAATTTGGGTGTTTACCCAGCAAGTAATTGTTGTATCATAACTTCTCATAAACTAGATGTACCTCTCCCTCAATTACTGACCCAAAGTGATATACAGGGTTATATACTCGCCTCGTGTTGGTTCTGAAACAACAGACAGTAAGTCTTTCCATAGCCATTAGAGATACGCAAATAGCTGATACACAGGAGCAGCTGCTGAATCAGTAATATTAAGAACCTTTTGACATAATGATTTATCATTTTATACCACAAACTATAGGTCTTTCCCGGAAACTCAAATCAAAATGGCATCGTAAAACACAGTCTACAGGAATTCGCCACTGCAAAATACATCCGCTTTCAACCAACAACATATTACAGATGGAAGGCTTTAAGAGTTGAAGTTTATGGGCTTCTTCAAGGAAGAGGTATTTATTTACTCCAACTTGTTTTGATCTCTCCCTAAGACAAATATCATCACGGTATGAGCATTATTTATATATTGTAGTGTAGGCGTAATTATTTTTTTCTAAGTTTTAAAGAAGTTTTTTAACACCTGCTGTCTGTTTCATTTCAATGAGGTATGTTTGTTATTCAGATAAGTGCCCTTACTTCGCAGGTTGTGAATTGAAAGCTATTGGTCTGGCTAGTGGTGGAAGAATTCCAGACAGCAGCTTCTCCGCCTCATCGCATTATAGTTCTGGGTATATACCCTCTTATGCTCGACTGAATGGAAGTAACCGAGGTTGGGCACCCAAGACTAATTCTGATCCTGCCGACTACCTGCAGATTGATCTTCTGTATGAGTATGTTATCTGTGCTGTTGCTACTCAAGGAGCACATGGTATTAATGAGTGGACAACAAAGTATAAGATTCGCTTATCAATGGATGGTACCACTATGGTCACGTATCAAGAAAACAACGTTGATAGGGTAAGTTCATATAAAACTCTTGTGAACATTCATGTACATATCATAAAAGCCAAAAGTATATAGCTTCTAGAACACTGATTCAAATTTTGAGTCAAGAGGAGGGACAAAAAAGAATTATCTACTTGGTTAAGACTCAGTCTTGTTGTTGAATAGAGTACGTAATTGATGCAAGAGAAAATAAAAACATTGTGTGAAAGTGTTTTCGAAATGTCATATTTTTGGGTGTTTATCCAACAAGTTGTTGTTGTATCATAATCTCTCACAAACTCCATGTACCTCTCCCTTAGGTTATTGACCCGAGGTCATAGACAGGGTCACATACTTGCTTTGTGTTGCTTCTGAAAGAAAAGAAACTAAGTCTATCCATAGCAATTATGGATATGTAAATAGCTGATACGTAGGAGCAGCTCGTGAAGCAGTAGTACAAGAACCTTTAGACATAATGCTTTATCTTTTTGTACCACAAACTACAGGTTTTTCCCGGAAACTCAAATCAAAATGGTATCGTAAAGAACAGTCTACAGGAATTCGCCACTGCAAAATACATCCGCTTTCAACCAACAACATCTTACGGATGGAAGGCTCTAAGAGTGGAAGTTTATGGAGTACTTCTAAAGAAAGGTATTTTTTTGCTGTACTTAATTTTAACGTTCCCTAAAACTAATATCATCATGGTATGAGCATTATTTGTATATTGTAGGGTAGACATAAGTATTGTTTTTTAATTTTTGAAGAAGTTTTTTTAAAACCTACTGTCTGTTTCATTTCGATGAGTTATGTTTGTTATTCAGATAAGTGACCTAACCTTGCAGATTGTGAATTGAAAGCTATTGGTCTGGCTAGTGGTGGACGAATTCCAGACAGCAGCTTCTCCGCCTCATCGCATTATAGTTCTGGGTATATACCCTCTTATGCTCGACTGAATGGAAGTAACCGAGGTTGGGCACCCAAGACTAATTCTGATCCTGCCGACTACCTGCAGATTGATCTTCTGTATGAGTATGTTATCTGTGCTGTTGCTACTCAAGGAGCTTATGGTATTAATGAGTGGACAACAAAGTATAAGATTCGCTTATCAATGGATGGTACCACTATGGTCACCTACCAAGAAAACAATGTCGACAGGGTAAGTTCATATGAAACTCTTGTGAACATTCATGTACATATCATAAAAGCCAAAAGTATATAGCTCTTAGAACACTGATTCAAGTTTTGAGTGAAAAGGAAGGAGAAGAGAAAAGTATCTACTTGGTCAAGACTCATTCTTGCTTTTTAATAGAGTATGTACTCGATGCAACAGAAAATAAAAGCGCTGTGTGAAAGTGTTTCGAAATGTCATATTTTTGGGCGTTTATCCGGGAAGTGGTTGTTGTATCATAATTTCTCATAAACTACATATATCTCTTCCTTATGTTATCAACCCAAAGTGATATACAGGATTACATACTTGCTTTGTGTTGGTTCTGAAACTGACACTAAGTCTTTCCACAGCCTTTAGAGATATGTTAATAGCTGATACTCAAGAGCGGCTTGTGAAGCAATAGTATTAAGAACCTTTTGACATAATGATTTATCATTTTGTACCTTAAACAATAGGTCTTTCCCGGAAACTCAAATCAAAATGGCATCGTAAAAAATAGTCTACAGGAATTTGCCACTGCAAAATACATCCGCTTTCAAACAACAACATATTACTGATGGAAGGCTCTAAGAGTGGAAGTTTATGGAGTACTTCAAACAAAAGGTATTTATTTCCTCTACCTAATTTTAAATCTTCCTAAAATAAATATCATTATGGTATGAGCATTATTTGTATAATATAGGGTATGCATAATTATTATTTTTTAATTTTTAAAGGAGTCTTTTTTTTAAACCCACTGTCTGTTTTATTTCGATGAAGTATGTTTGTTATTTAGATAAGTGACCTTACCTTGCAGGTTGTGAATTGAAAGCTGTTGGTCTAGCTAATGGTGGAAGAATTCCAGACAGCAGCTTCTCCGCCTCATCGCATTATAGTTCTGGGTATATACCTTCCTACGCTCGACTGAATGGAAGTAACCGAGGTTGGGCACCCAAGACTAATTCTGATCCTGCCGACTACCTGCAGATTGATCTTCTGTATGAGTATGTGATCTGTGCTGTTGCTACTCAAGGAGCTTATGGTATTAATGAGTGGACAACAAAGTATAAGATTCGCTTATCAATGGATGGTACCAATATGGTCACCTACCAAGAAAACAATGTTGACAGGGTAAGTTCATATAAAACTCTTGTGAACATTCATGTACATATCATAAAAGCCAAAACTAAATAGCTCCTAACACACTGATTCAATTTTTGAGCCAAAAAGGAAGGAGAAGAAAGAAGTATCTACTTGGTCAAGACTCATTCTTGCTGTTTAATAGAGTATATACGGATGCAACAGAAAATAAAGGCACTGTGTGAAAGTTTTTCGAAATGTCATAATTTTGGGTGTTTATCCAGCAAGTAATTGTTGTATCATAACTTCTCATAAACTACATGTACCTCTCCCTTATGTTACTGACCCAAAGTGATATACAGGGTTACATACTTGCCTCGTGTTGGTTCTGAAACAGCAGAGACTAAGTCTTTCCATAGCCATTAGAGATATGCAAATAGCTTATACTCAGGAGCGGCTTGTGAAGCAGTAGTATTAAGAACCTTTTGACCTAATGATTTATCATTTTATACCACAAACTATAGGTCTTTCCCGGAAACTCAAATCAGAATGGCATTGTAAAAAACAGTCTACAGGAATTCGCCACTGCAAAATACATCCGCTTTCAACCAACAACATATTACGGATGGAAGGCTCTAAGAGTGGAAGTTTATGGGCTACTTCTAAGAAGAGGTATTTATTTGCTCCAGCTTGTTTTCATCTCTCCCTAAAATAAATATCTTTGCGCTATCATCATCAAATATCATCACGGTAGGAGCATTATTTGTATATTGTAGGGTAGGCGTAATTTTTTTTCTTCTCAGTTTTAAAGAAGTTTTTTTACACCTGCTGTCTGTTTCATTTCAATGAGGTATGTTTGTTATTCAGATGAGTGCTGTTACCTTGTAGGTTGTGAATTGAAGGCTATTGGTCTGGCTAGGGGTGGAAGAATTCCAGACAGCAGCTTCTCCGCCTCATCGCATTATAGTTCTGGGTATATACCCTCTTATGCTCGACTGAATGGAAGTAACCGAGGTTGGGCACCCAAGACTAATTCTGATCCTGCCGACTACCTGCAGATTGATCTTCTGTATGAGTATGTTATCTGTGCTGTTGCTACTCAAGGGGCTTATGGTATTAATGAGTGGACAACAAAGTATAAGATTCGCTTATCAATGGATGGTACCACTATGGTCACGTATCAAGAAAACAACGTTGATAGGGTAAGTTCATATAAAACTCTTGTGAACATTCATGTACATATCATAAAAGCGAAAAGCAAATAGCTCCTAGAATATTGATTCAATTTTTCAGTCAAGAGGAGGGACAATAAAGAAGTATCTACTTGGTTAAGACTCAGTTTTGTTGTTAAATAGAGTATGTAATGGATGCAAGAGAAAATAAAAACATTCTGTGAAAGTGTCTTCAGAAAGTCATATTTTTGGGTGCTTATACAAGAAATGGTTGTTTTATCATAATCTCTCACAAATTTCATTTACCTCTCCCTTAGATAATTGACCCAAAGTTATATACAGGGTCACATACTTGCTTCGTGTTGGTTCTGAAACAACAGAAACTAAGTCTTTCCATAGCCATTAGAGATATATAAATAGCTGATACTCAGGAGCGGCAGGCGAAGCAGTAGTACAAGAACCTTTTGACATTTTATCATTTTGTACCACAAATTATAGGTCTTTCCCGGAAACTCAAATCAAAATGGCATCGTAAAGAACACTCTACAGGAATTCGCTATTGCAAAATACATACGCTTTCAACCAACAACATATTACGGGTGGAAGGCTCTAAGAGTGGAAGTTTATGGAGTACTTCTAACAAAAGGTATTTATTTGTTCTAGCTAATTTTATCTCTCCCTATAATAAGTATCATCATGGTATGAGCATTATTTGTTCATTGTAGGGTAGGCATAATTATAATTTTTTCAATTTTTAAAGAAGTTCCTTTTTTAACCTACTGTCTGTTTCATTTTGTTGAGGTATGTTTGTTATTCAGATAAGTGACTTTACCCTGCAGGTTGTGAATTGAAAGCTATTGGTTTGGCTAGTGGTGGAAGAATTCCAGACAGCAGCTTCTCCGCCTCATCGCATTATAGTTCTGGGTATATACCCTCTTATGCTCGACTGAATGGAAGTAACCGAGGTTGGGCACCCAAGACTAATTCTGATCCTGCCGACTACCTGCAGATTGATCTTCTGTATGAGTATGTTATCTGTGCTAATGCTACTCAAGGAGCACATGGTATTAATGAGTGGACAACAAAGTATAAGATTCGCTTATCAATGGATGGTACCACTATGGTCACCTACCAAGAAAACAAGGTTGACAGGGTAAGTTCATATAAATCTCTTGTGAACATTCATGTACATATCATAAAAGCCAAAAGTATATAGCTTCTAGATCACTGATTCAACTTTTGAGTCAAAGGAAAGGAGAACAAAGAAGTATCTACTTGGTCAAGACTCAGTCTTGTTGTTTAATAGAATATGTATTCGATGCAACAGAAAATGAAAGCGCTGTGTGAAAGTGTTTCGAAATGTCATAAATTTGGGTGTTTACCCAGCAAGTAATTGTTGTATCATAACTTCTCATAAACTAGATGTACCCCTTCCTTTATATTACTGACCCAAAGTAATATACAGGGTTATATACTCGCCTCGTGTTCATTCTGAAACAACAGACACTAAGTCTTTCCATAGCCATTAGAGATATGCAAACAGCTGATACACAGGAGCGGCTAGTGAAGCAGTAATATTAAGAACCTTTTGACGTAATGATTTATCATTTTATGCCACAAACTATAGGTCTTTCCCGGAAACTCAAATCAAAATGGCATCGTAAAACACAGTCTACAGGAATTCGCCACTGCAAAATACATCCGCTTTCAACCAACAACATATTACGGATGGAAGGCTCTAAGAGTTGAAGTTTATGGGCTTCTTCAAGGAAGAGGTATATTTGCTCCAACTTGTTTTGATTTCTCCCTAAGACAAATATCATCACGGTATGAGCATTATTTATATATTGTAGTGTAGGCGTAATTATTTTTTTCTAAGTTTTAAAGAAGTTTTTTAACACCTGCTGTCTGTTTCATTTCAATGAGGTATGTTTGTTATTCAGATAAGTGCCCTTACTTTGCAGGTTGTGAATTGAAAGCCATTGGTCTGGCTAGGGGTGGAAGAATTCCAGACAGCAGCTTTTCCGCCTCATCGCATTATAGTTCTGGGTATATACCCTCTTATGCTCGACTGAATGGAAGTAACCGAGGTTGGGCACCCAAGACTAATTCTGATCCTGCCGACTACCTGCAGATTGATCTTCTGTATGAGTATGTTATCTGTGCTGTTGCTACTCAAGGAGCACATGGTATTAATGAGTGGACAACAAAGTATAAGATTCGCTTATCAATGGATGGTACCACTATGGTCACGTATCAAGAAAACAACGTTGATAGGGTAAGTTCATATAAAACTCTTGTGAACATTCATGTACATATCATAAAAGCCAAAAGTATATAGCTTCTAGAACACTGATTCAAATTTTGAGTCAAGAGGAGGGACAAAAAAGAATTATCTACTTGGTTAAGACTCTGTCTTGCTGTTAAATAGAGTACGTAATTGATGCAAGAGAAAATAAAAACATTGTGTGAAAGTGTTTTCGAAATGTCATATTTTTGGGTGTTTATCCAACAAGTGGTTGTTGTATCATAATCTCTCACAAACTCCATGTACCTCTCCCTTAGGTTATTGACCCGAGGTCATAGACAGGGTCACATACTTGCTTCGTGTTGGTTCTGAAAGAAAAGAAACTAAGTCTATCCATAGCAATTATGGATATGTAAATAGCTGATACGTAGGAGCAGCTCGTGAAGCAGTAGTACAAGAACCTTTAGACATAATGCTTTATCACTTTGTACGACAAACTACAGGTTTTTCCCGGAAACTTAAATCAAAATGGTATCGTAAAGAACAGTCTACAGGAATTCGCCACTGCAAAATACATCCGCTTTCAACCAACAACATATTACAGATGGAAGGCTCTAAGAGTTGAAGTTTATGGAGTACTTCTAAAGAAAGGTATCTTTTTGCTCTACTTAATTTTATCGTTCCCTAAAATAAATATCATCATGGTATGAGCATTATTTGATCTCATTTCACTTTCATCTTTTATTTGTATATTGTAAGGTAGACATAAGTATTGTTTTTTAATTTTTAAAGAAGTTTTTTTAAAACCTACTGTCTGTTTCATTTCGATGAGTTATGTTTGTTATTCAGATAAGTGACCTAACCTTGCAGATTGTGAATTGAAAGCTATTGGTCTGGCTAGTGGTGGACGAATTCCAGACAGCAGCTTTTCCGCCTCATCGCATTATAGTTCTGGGTATATACCCTCTTATGCTCGACTGAATGGAAGTAACCGAGGTTGGGCACCCAAGACTAATTCTGATCCTGCCGACTACCTGCAGATTGATCTTCTGTATGAGTATGTTATCTGTGCTGTTGCTACTCAAGGAGCTTATGGTATTAATGAGTGGACAACAAAGTATAAGATTCGCTTATCAATGGATGGTACCACCATGGTCACCTACCAAGAAAACAAGGTTGACAGGGTAAGTTCATATAAATCTCTTGTGAACATTCATGTACATATCATAAAAGCCAAAAGTATATAGCTCTTAGAACACTGATTCAAGTTTTGAGTGAAAAGGAAGGAGAAGAGAGAAGTATCTAATTGGTCAAGACTCATTCTTGCTGTTTAATAGAGTATGTACTCGATGCAACAGAAAATAAAAGCGCTGTGTAAAAGTGTCTCGAAATGTCATATTTTTGGGCGTTTATCCGGGAAGTGGTTGTTGTATCATAATTTCTCATAAACTACATGTATCTCTTCCTTATGTTATCAACCCAAAGTGATATACAGGGTTACATACTTGCTTTGTGTTGGTTCTGAAACTGACACTAAGTCTTTCCACAGCCTTTAGAGATATGTTAATAGCTGATACTCAAGAGCGGCTTGTGAAGCAATAGTATTAAGAACCTTTTGACATAATGATTTATCATTTTGTACCACAAACTATAGGTCTTTCCCGGAAACTCAAATCAAAATGGCATCGTAAAAAATAGTCTACAGGAATTTGCCACTGCAAAATACATCCGCTTTCAACCAACAACATATTACGGATGGAAGGCTCTAAGAGTTGAAGTTTATGGGCTACTTCTAAGAAGAGGTATTTATTTGCTCCAGCTTGTTTTGATCTCTCCCTAAGACAAATATCATCATGGTATGAGCATTATTTGTTTATTGTAGGGTAGGCGTTTTTTTTTTTCTAAGTTTTAAAGAAGTTTTTTAACACCTGCTGTCTGTTTCATTTCAATGAGGTATGTTTGTTATTCAGATGAGTGCCGTTACCTTGTAGGTTGTGAATTGAAAGCTATAGGTCTGGCTAGGGGTGGAAGAATTCCAGACAGCAGCTTCTCCGCCTCATCGCATTATAGTTCTGGGTATATACCCTCTTATGCTCGACTGAATGGAAGTAACCGAGGTTGGGCACCCAAGACTAATTCTGATCCTGCCGACTACCTGCAGATTGATCTTCTGTATGAGTATGTTATCTGTGCTGTTGCTACTCAAGGAGCTTATGGTATTAATGAGTGGACAACAAAGTATAAGATTCGCTTATCAATGGATGGTACCACTATGGTCACCTACCAAGAAAACAATGTTGACAGGGTAAGTTCATATAAAACTCTTGTGTTAGCTGATACTCAAGAGCGGCTTGTGAAGCAATAGTATTAAGAACCTTTTGACATAATGATTTATCATTTTGTACTACAAACTATAGGTCTTTCCCGGAAACTCAAATCAAAATGGCATCGTAAAAAATAGTCTACAGGAATTTGCAACTGCAAAATACATCCGCTTTCAACCAACAACATATTACGGATGGAAGGCTCTAAGAGTGGAAGTTTATGGGCTACTTCTAAGAAGAGGTATTTATTTGCTTCAGCTTGTCCTTATCTCTCCCTAAGACAAATATCATCACGGTATGAGCATTATTTGTATATTGTAGGGTAGGCATAATTATTTTTTTCTATTTTTTAAAGAAGTTTTTTTACACTTGCTGTCTGATTCATTTCGGTGAGGTATGTTTGTTACTCAGATAAGTGACCTAACCTTGCAGGTTGTGAATTGAAAGCTATTGGTCTGGCTAGTGGTGGAAGAATTCCAGACAGCAGCTTCTCCGCCTCATCGCATTATAGTTCTGGGTATATACCCTCTTATGCTCGACTGAATGGAAGTAACCGAGGTTGGGCACCCAAGACTAATTCCGATCCTGCCGACTACCTGCAGATTGACCTTCTGTATGAGTATGTTATCTGTGCTGTTGCTACTCAAGGAGCTTATGGTATTAATGAGTGGACAACAAAGTATAAGATTCGCTTATCAATGGATGGTATAACTGTGGTCACTTACCAAGAAAACAATGTTGATAGGGTAAGTTTGTAATGTATAGATTTAGCCAAGCCTGAAAGTGGAGCTCTTGTTAGTTTATTTCCCAGCTCTTCATTATACTGAATGAATAAATTGTAATTTTATTGAGCGTGACTTACAATTTCGGTTTGGGAAAATGGGTCAAAATTGAAAGAAACGACAGTAAAGTACTTTGCATTAGGATTGAGGTGTATACACGTGCAGTGAGCACAGCGAGTCAGTAAAACAATACGCCAGAATCGTATAGGCTTCTTTTATATCTTCTATTGAAGTTGCCAGGTATGACTGCTTACCCCACCGTTTTTCCCCAACATTTTAACCTCCTGTTTAGCGTAGAAAATTAAAAATAAACCAATTTTATCTCGTG
This sequence comes from Pocillopora damicornis, assembly GCF_964200805.1. Classification (NCBI taxonomy): domain Eukaryota; kingdom Metazoa; phylum Cnidaria; class Anthozoa; order Scleractinia; family Pocilloporidae; genus Pocillopora; species Pocillopora damicornis. Next base: position 4,235,426 of record NC_142680.1, read on the forward strand.
TTTGAACCTGTGTAATTTTTTAAAACTTTTTCGCTTTTGGCTACTCTTGTTTCATGTTTCATGTTTCATGATTGTCCTCTGGCTGGTAATACGCGACGTCTTTTTGAGATTTTTCCTGTTATTTAATTCGATAACCTCAGCTGTAACTGCAAGTAATGTGGGTGTCTTTAAGAAAACTTGAGCTAATACCTGGATTTCATTGTTACATCACAGAAATCAATTCCAAAGATCAATCAAGTTTTCTCTTAAGTTTAAAAGTCGAGTTGGTGTTTTTATTGGCTATATCAAATTGGTTGAAAAGCTTTAGATGGTATTTTCTCATGTTTACAAAGAACTGAATTTACTGGGAGGTGGAGTTATTGCAACATTTTAACATGAAAGGCAACAATACATTTTATTGATATGTAAAACGTTTTCATCTGACTATCTACTAGCAAGTCTTTGTTTTATATTTCAACCTAACCATTTTCCGCAACATATGAACGCTATTGCAAAATAATTAGTTAGGGAAATGGAAAACTTGTGGCATAATTACACAATGTTTGAAATGCCAGGTCCATAGTAAGCTAACAGGATCGAGGAGGATCTATGTGGGAATAGGCTCTCTTGTCTGTATCAATAATTGGCAAATCGCTCCTGTTGGCAGTGTTTTGATGAGGTGAGGCTGTCAGGGCAAAGGAACTAAGGATTTTGGTAGGCAGTGACGTTTTTTCAAACCTCAAAACTATCATTGTGAAAGCCATACTTGTGCCCGGTAACTCCTTCTTACTCCGATAAAACTAGTTTTAAGAAGGATACAATATTTGATAACTAAAATTTGATGCATAAGTTGTGCAAAAAACTTTCATATGGTAAAATGTTAGGAGGATCAGAGAAAAATAATGTGCTTTACATCTTCGAGATTTTATGTAATTATTTTTATTACATGAATATTGACTGATACTAGGAGATCTAATAATATTTTAAAAAATAATAAAATTTGGTTGAAAAATTCGAATTCACCACAGGCTGGGTAAACAAAATCCTTAGGAAAAGAAATGTGTACTAATGAAAAAGCTAAGGAAACTTTTTTACAACACCCGCCTGTACCTAATGGCATGTAGTGAAGTCTTTTGAAGTAGTCATAATCCCAGTTTCATATGTTGAAAACACATGCACATGCAGATTTCCTGAAAACCTGTAGTTTAAGCCTGTGATGACTTAGAAATTTTGACGCACACCTCAAAAGGAGAGCAAATAAATATTTTGCCTTCACTACACAACCGAACACACTCAAAGGTTGAGGCATGGGCGCGTTGGTCGATTGGACTGACTGGAAACTCCGAGGTACCCAAGACATCACTAGCAAAGGGTCTCCACTTGTTAAACGCCCTCAAGTAATTTGCGAATGTCCCAGATGCTCTGGAAGCAAGCACGGTAGATTTGAGATTCTCCATTAGCTGATCCACTCTCGGGGAATTTTGGGCCTCTGAAGACCAGAAAACGGAAGTGAAGATATCTAAGGATAAAAAAAAAGAAAAAAGGGACAAACATCAATGAGACAGGCAGCAATGCACACAATGCTGAATTACATTCAACTCACTGTCATCACTCAGGAAGACCACTTTGCCGATCAGGCAATACACTTCTGCGTAAAACGATACAAGAGAAAAAACCATGCTATTCTAGTGGACGTACCCCTCTAGGGCGTCTGCACAATGCCAACAGAAAATACCCCTCTAGGGTACAAAATGAAAATACATATGACAAATCGCCCCTCTAGGGCCTCTCCTGGATGCCTCTCTAAGGCCTAACACGTTTAACTTAGAAAATGATTATCAACAAATAATAAGTACTTTGCGCAAATATAATACGCCTTATCGGTACATAGTGGAGACAGCAGCGAACTCTAGCCCGAATGGAATCAAGCACAAGGAACTAGAAAACTTTTACGAGATAACTCGGAATCTAATCAGGGAATGATGCTAAAGACAAGACGTAGAGCTAACGAAACGAAAGCCAATGGCTTGCTACCAAAAATAGAGTTCTTAGCTTTTCCTCTAATGAACAACTTAGGAGAGTTAGGCAGGATAACCCAGTCATGGATAAATGTACTCCAATGGAAACCAACCGAACACAGGATGGGCCAGAAGTGGGCTGACTTCCAAAGGGGAGCGATCAGAGTACCTTGAGCACAGCACAGCTCCATATGCTTAATAACTTTACACGTTAAATACACAGGGGAACACAGCCAGTTATTATGATGAGACCAATCCTGAGAAAACGCATTAACGCCACTCGAACCAGGCTGGTAAAACCTTGAATTAAAGCATTGGACTTTGGCATTGTAGGAACAAGCGAACCTATCGCAGGTATGTGGACCCCATAAGTCGTCAAGAACACTGAAGACCGTATCGTTGATCGTGTAGTCGTCATAATCAATGAAATTGCTTATATCGTCCGCCGCACTATTTAGGTCTCTTGGGATGCATTGCATATCGATGTTAATAGCACTAAGCAAACAACTACGATGGATATCCATTGCAAGCTCTTGTAATGCTGGAGTCTTAGACCCTGAATTAACGACCTGGACAACGTTCTGATTATCCGTAAACCACGTGACTGTTTGGGCTCTCAATGACTCCACGAAGGCTTTCACTGATAAAGACACGGCTAACAACTCTCTGAATGTGAAACTTTGAGCTTTCTCAAAATCTGCCCAGTTTTGATGAAACATCTTCCCCTCGAACTCGATGAAACTGCCGCAAGCTGAGCCAGAAGCATCGGAATAGACGATCTTCGAAGGCTTGTACCTGACAGGCCAAATAGGTATGCCGTTAAGACTTGCCGCATTAGACTTCCAGAAAACCAGCTCAGCCAGAGCTTCAGACGAAAGACGAGCGTAAGAGTTCCAGGTTTGCGCGGTATTGATGACTGCGAACAAATTTCTAGACATGAGCCTAGAGACATTACCAACGCAGGGGCCAAGAGATATTATTTTTCCGCAAACAGAGGCAAGCTTCCGAACTGGATGACAAGACGAGGGAATGGCCAAAAGAGTCGCTAAATCTTCTTGTAAACTGGTAATTCGCTTAGCAGTGGCAGAAACTTCAGAAGTGGAAGTATTGAGAACGGCTCCGAGCCAAGTAATAACCTGAGTGGGCTCCCAAACGCATTTGGTTTCAATAGACAAAACCTCACACCTGAATCGGCATTTGTAAAGGAACTGATTAACGTGGCGAAGGTCTAAAATTAGACGCTTTTCGCCTGATTTTTGAACAGATACGGACAAAGGATTGATGATAACAGGAGCTTCAAACACTTCAGTGACGCAACCGTTGATAAAGAGATCGTGAATGGCACTTTCGACAAAAGGTGCCTGCTCCAAAGCCGAACTGTTATTTTTAGCTGTGAAGGGCGGAGGAATTTGGAGAAGCGGTAATTTATAGCCATAATCAATAACATCCAGGATAAATTGAGGGGCGTGAATGTCGTTCCAGAATGCGAGGACTCCACGTAGCCGTCCTTTAACGGACGAGTAATCATCGCCGGATTTAACCTCGAAAGAATTTCCATTGACACGAAGAAAAATTAATTCATCGCTATCCTCAAGAACAAGGCCTTGTTCCAAATCGACGTCCGAAGTGAGTCATTTGGGATTCTGACCGGTATTAGAAAGAACATCAAACCGTAAATTAGGGCAGAAAACCCTCCAATGCCCGGGTTTGCCACAAGCAAAGCAAAAACCAGAAGACGAACTCTGGGACGAAAGCTGCGGGTTTACACGCGAAAACAAATTGGGTAGCTGTAAGGCGGAAAAACTGCGGAGTTGTTGAAGTCGATGTAACATTACTTCATTGCCGGGTCGAGCGAGATGTGAAACGCTTCGTGGACCTAGCTGCTCTGGATTCGGCCCTGTATATCTTTTTCTCATCTTCTTCGTCGTCTGCGAGATCATGGTGCTTGTATTCGAGGACCGTCTTCCACCCGTACTGTGATTTATCAGCCAGTAAAATTAATTTTTGACGCTCTTGAAGCAGCTCCATACCTTTATCCAAGGCTTGTTTGATCTTCTCGACGTCGTTCCTTTCGAGGGCAATCTGGGCGTCTTCAACAGCATCTTTAATAGCTTTGTTAGCTTTGTACTGCTCCTCGTTGCTCTTTTTGTTGAAGTGAGGAACGGAATCGCGTTTCAACCTTTTAATCTCTGACATCTGACGCCTGCCACGCCGGGCTGGCGCGTGCCGTGAAGTGGCACTTTGTCGCCCGCTGTTGTTTGAGATTGTACAGCGGAAATGCGAATAAAAGTACAAAGCAGTTTTCAAAATGGCGGCTGAAATAGCATTTTGAATGCTATTGTGGCTCTTCGTCCTTTACGTGATGAAGTCGATAATTTCTTTTTGTTTGAAGAAGAAGTAAAAACAGCTCTCACTTCAATTTTTGAAAAAAACCGTGTGGGCCAAAGCTCTTTGAAACGAGCTAAAATGTCACAAATTCCAGCGACAGCACTCCTGGAAGGAGAAGTGAAGATGTGGCTTAAGATGCTCCATAGGCGCCTCAGTCCAAGAATGAAGGCCCGAAGCGCTTGGACTGTAGAGTTTAAAAGGGCGATGTCCTCGGAAATATTTTCCTTAATTTTACAGATGGTTAAAAAGGCCCGTTCCGCTTATGGTGTTGTGCACAACGAAGAAAAACACACAGATATAATCTACTATAACAGAGAGAACAGACTGATTCGAGATTTTGCCCAAATATCTGAGCTAAGCAGAGACTCAGTCCGAGAATTCCTTATTAAGCAGAGTAAAGGAACAAGAAAAGGAACTTCAAAAGTTTCCATAACTTCTGAAACGCCTTTCACCATCACATTTATTAAGAGGACACAGCAAGTGGTGGGTATTGTCTCAAGTCTCTATATGCATCATTGACTTGGTTTTCAGTTTCTAAGCCCTCTAGATAGTCTGGGTCAATTTCATGAACAGTCCCAATGTCAATCTTTTTTAACTGTTCTACAAGGTTACTATAAGTTAGAAGCTTTGGAACCTTACAGCCTTTACAAATTGAAATACTTGTTATTTTCCCTGGTTTGCCTTCATTTGATTTCATTGAAAGCACCAGTCTTACACTTTTGTACTTTTGTTTCCCCATTACACCACTTGCATAATATGTTGCAATACTTCGAACAATGTTGTCATCTGACTTTTCAAATTCTAACACACTCTTCTTATACTCTTTACAAACTATTCTATTGGTCAACTGCTTGTTCTCTGTCACATATTTTGTTAACTTATTTAACTGGCATCTCTTTTGCAGAGTGTCAAACATTCCCTCGAAACAGGCTGAGGAATGTTCATTTGAGCTCCCATGAATTTTGGCAGCAGCTTCAATGGTTTCATGCCTCCTTTTTCTTGCCGTCCTTGGTCCAAGTGTTGATTCTCCATTAACAAGTGCAGTAGGGCTTCTTGTTGGTGCCTGAGATACCTGTCCCTGTGACTAAAATATTGCTAAATTAGACACTGGGTAGTAACACAATTATTTAAATTAGATGTGGTTGGATGATAACAAAATAGATATTTAGCCAAATCTTACATTCAATATGTTGATGTTTACAATTTAGAGACACTGTCATTTATGACAGTCTTTACTGACCAAATGAACACAGGCACTCGCTCAGGTTTCTTGCATAGGTACCGGCATAGAAGCCTGACCATGGCTGTCATTCTGGCACTGACTCTGTGTTAAGTGGTTAGTTCACCGAAATTGAACTTGCAAAATATTTTTTTTATTTTTACAAAATTGAATATTTTTCTGTTCACAATATTAATAAAATTTGGCATAAAATTAAACCTCATCCAACCACTAATCAATGCAAACCTACAGACTTAGTTGGAGGTTGCACCCAGCGGTTTTTTGCTGCATACTTACTGGTACTGGTAAAACAACCACAATAAAGAATCAAGAGTATACTCACAGGAATATTTTCTAATTCATTTGTTATGTCTTTGAAGTGTTCCCTGACTGTGGCCAACTGAAAGCAATTATTATACAATTGAATTTCTTTACTTTGTCAAAATTGAAATTCAAGCCTCCCTACACATGGACCTCCACCACTTTCCTATAATCCTTTGTTACAATATTCTCTGATATTGAAAATAAAAATCTTCCCAAAACATTAATACTGGACAAATTTATCTCACCTTTTCTTGGGCTCGCTGGACTTTTTTGTACTCTGCCGATAGCTTGCGATTTTCATCAACAGCTTTCTCCCTTGCAACCTTGCGATCTTTCATGAATTGAGCCAAGTTAAAGCGCGTGTTCTTTGTGTGCGGCATCCTAGAAATTAACTCATAAAAAACTAAGGAAAGAAGGCAAAATTAGGAAAACAAAAATCATAGAGCTTTTGTCAAGGCTTTGAAGTTTCGGTTCGTAGCACAAATTCTCGGATAAGTAGAGAAACTTAAAAAACTATCCTAGCCAAAAATACGATAGAAACGACAAATAAACCTTACCTTTTCTTTTACTATTTTCTCTACTGTCTCTTGCTAAGCGAACATCGAAGAAACCATGGCATATTTAGTATCAAAATGACGGGAAAACTGTGTACTTTCAGCACATTTGAGTTTTGGCGCCTTCGGACTAACTCCAGGACCGCTCTGAGGCAGTTTTCAACAGGCGTTAAATTCAGTTCCAGGCTTCTCTAAAAACCACACGGTCACAAACGCCATATTTGTGGACACTGATTGTTCCGCTTCAGAGCGCTCACCAGCCCGGCGTGTGCTTCGTCCATAACTTGGCAAGGAAAAGTGATGAAGACAAGAAATAAACCTTATGGGAAAGTGCTAGTGGCAAGGCTGACCGTAGAATGCCACAAGTTTCTCAACGACCTCTTCTTACAAACATACTACCCATGAGCCTCCGCGTACTACGCTCGCACCCAGTTCTCTGTTCCGTGTCGGCAAAATATTAATTTATGTCAATACCAATTATCACAAATTACATTTTGTGTTTCTATTTAGTGAGGTAAGATTGGGTCAAACATTCAAGACGTACAACGACAGGTTCAAGAAATTCTCACAACTAATTTTTAAGGTTAGCCTACCTGGAACAATCACCTTCATGTAAAAATTAGACCAGGTTTGTACTGATAATTCCCAACAGAAATATCTATGGTAAGAGGGTAAGCCTTCCTTTCTACATGAAAAGAAATAATGAGGTTATCATCTCTCCACAAGTTCATTGGAAAGTGAGAGTGAATGAGACTGATAGTGACTATGTTTTTTGAATAAATATCCAAAGCCAGGATAAAAATTCAGACATGGTCTGCAAAACTCTCTTATTTTAATTTTTTGACCCATTAAGCTAAAGCTTTATATTCTTGCTTTGTGCATCATGTGGACCCCAACTACTGGTAATTTAACTTTGATGCATCAAAATACAAAAATGTTCTCTTCATCTATGTGCCCTAAACATTACAGGGGAGGAGGCAGGTCAAATTAAAAACATGAATTAACATAGGAGGGCCCCCATTAATTTCAGTCCTAATTAAAGGAGGATCCTTGTTTTTCCAGATTCCCACCCTTTTAAACTCACATATCTTGTGACCAATTCCTTATTTCAATGTTTAGTTTGGGTAGGACCATTGGTAAGAAACACCATTTATTAATGAAAGCTTGAGCTAGTATATTTAATGCAATCTAAATAATAATACTACATTTTACAGTATGGTAACTTACACAGCAAAATAATATAATCACACAATTCCAAACAAAGGAAGTCAGGTTATTCACTCACCTGCTTCAACTTTTGAGGGCTGGTAAACAGTTACAATTAATTAAAAGTTGAAGGTTTGAAAGCCAAAATATATACATTACAATCATCAGACCCTATGCATCCTGGCAAAAAAGGGTCAATTACCACCATAACTTCTCCCAAGTGTTCATGCTCACAGGAAATCATTTATTTTTGTCATTAGGTGGTACTGTATTTACAATAGTTCTACTGACACAATTACATTTTCTAAAGTTATCTCAAAGCACATGACTGCACAGGTCATGTGGAAGGTTCCTGCATGGGGACTAATATTTCAATTACCTCAGCAAACTGTAATCATCAGAATTGCAAGCCAAGGTGTATTTACCAAGTGTTCAAGTTTCCAAATTAGTCATCTAATTCTTATAGTGGAGTTCAATCCTTTCTGAGGCTATCTTCCGCTTGATCATCCTGTTACATGTGAAAACATGAAATGTTACTCATATATAATCAAATAATTACCTGAATCAAAAGTTATAATTTTTTAATAACCTGCTTCCTTTAATTGTGCTCCAGGAATAGTTAATGATTTTGAAGAGAAATGAAGAAAGTTCTTGAAACATTCTATGTTAAATGAAACTTTGTTATGAATGTTAATTGTGTGACATGAATGAAAGTGATCCTCGCAGTAATGTGCACTACTTAGGCAGTAGTGAAAATAAGGCCTGAAAAAAATTCAGGCCTGTACGGGATTTGAACCCATGACCTCTGCGATACCGGTGCAGCGCTCTACCAATTGAGCTAACAAGCCAACTGGGAGCTGGTCATGAAGTTGGTTCTAAATAAACCCGTGAAGTGATGAATAAATGGTTAAGAATATATGAAAGTCATATATTTGAACTGCGGATAAAGACATGAATGACTGCACGGTCATAAGTCCACTTTTTTGTGGCTTGATGGGTTACTACTATTTTGTATAATTATGGGGCTACGCTGCACGCGCTTTGAGCTCCGCCATAAAACTCTTCTGAAAATTCATGTAAATATCATAAAAGCCAAAAGTATGTAGGTCCTAGAACACTGATTCTATTTTTGAGTCAATATGAGGGAGACTAATGAAATGTTTACTTGGTCAAGACTCAGTCTTGTTGTTTTAGAGAGAATATAATCGATATCAAAGAGAATAAAAAACATTGTGTGAACGTACTTTCCAAAATGTCTTTTTTTTCGGTGCTTGTCCAACAAGTGGTTGTTGTATCATAATCTCTCAAAAACTAGATGTACCTCTTCCTTTAGGTTATTGACCACAAGTGATATACAGAATCACATACTGGTTTTGTGTTAAAATATATTAAAGTTCACACGGCAACCAGGTGGAAAATCAGACATGGTTTGATGCTACTCTGGTTTGTAGATTTAATGAATGTAAGCGAAGAAGTTACAATTCATAGACCCAACGTCTCGACACTCCTGTCTAGTGCCTTCACCAGGGGTGATCTAAACGTTGCAACAAGAGGTCCTTTTATATGACCACTAATTAGCGCCCTTTTTTCTGACGAGGTGTAAATAGGCGTCAGGAAGCAAACCGCCATCGTCACGATTTAAAGGAGCGTGGGCGGAGTTAATATGCCAAGCCTCCAAACAAAGGCGCTGGTGGTAACGCCGATTAGTGGTGATAATTTTAGAATTATCCCACCCAATTGTATGGCTAGTTGGGCATGTGTGCTCAGATAAAGCCGAATTTCCTTTTTCCAAAAGAAAAACGCTTTTTGGTGCTCTTTTAAACGTGTACCAAACCGACGTTTGGTCTGTCCGATGTATTCGTTATAACAGTCATCGCAAGGAATAGAATAAATGGCGTCGGCTCGTTGTTCTTTCGTGACAGGATCCTTAGGTTTGGCGAAATATGCCCCAAAGTCCGAATAGATTTTTGAGCAACTTTAACGTTGTGGCTATTCAAAATTCTCTTGTGGGTTCCGTAACACCCTGAATGTAAGGAATAGCAGCAAAACCAGTCGCTGGTTCCCTTTCATCAAGAGGGTGAAGGGAAAGGGAACCAGCGACTGGTTTTGCTGTTATTCCTTACATTCAGGGCGTTACGGAACCCATCAAGAAAATTTTGAATGGCCACAACGTTAAAGTTGCTCAAAAAGAAGCAACAGAAACTAAGTCTTCCCATTGCCATTAGAGACATGTAAATAGTTGTTACTTAAGAGCAGTCTGTTAAGCAGTAGTATTAAGAATATTTTGACATAATGATTTCACATTTTGTACCACAAACTATAGGTCTTTCCCGGAAACTCAAATCAAAATGGTATCGTAAAGAACAGTCTACAGGAGTTTGCAAGTGCAAAGTATATCCGCTTTCAACCAAAAACATATTACGGATGGAAGGCACTGAGAGTGGAAGTTTATGGAGTACTTCTAACAAAAGGTATTAATTTGCTCTAGCTTGTTTTTATCTCTCCCTAAGACAAATATCATCACGGTATGAACATCATTAGTCATTGCAGGGTTGTCATAATTATTTTCTATAATCTTTAAACGAAATTTTAAAAATTTATTGTCTGTTTCATTTTCATGAACTATGTTTGCTATTCAAATAAGTGACCTTACCTTGCAGCTTGTGAAATGAAAGCCATTGGTCTGGCCAGTGGCGGTACAATTCCAGACAGCAGCTTTTCTGCCTCATCGTATTATAGTGCTGGGTATATACCATCTAATGGTCGACTGAATGGAACTAGCCTGGGTTGGGCACCCAAGACTAATTCCGATCCTGCCGACTACCTGCAAATTGATCTTCTGTATGAGTATGTTATCTGTGCTGTTGCTACTCAAGGAGCTTATGGTATTAATGAGTGGACAACAAAGTATAAGATTCGCTTATCAATGAATGGTACCACTATGGTCACCTACCAAGAAAACAATGTTGACAGGGTAAGTTTATCTAAAAATCTTGTGAATATTCATGTACATGTCAAAAAAGCAAAAAGTATGTCGGTCCTAGAACACAGATTCAATTTTTGAGTCAAGTGGAGGGAGACCAAGGAAGTGTTTACTTTGTTAAGACTCGGTCTTGTTGTTTAATAGAATATGAAATCGATACCAAAGGAAAAAAGAACCGCGTGAAAGTGTTTTCAAAAACTTATATTTTGGTGTTTGTCCAACCAGTGGTTGTTGTATTATAATTTCTCACAAAGCTATAAGTACCTCTCCCTTAGGTTATTGACCAGAAATGATATACAGGGTCACATACCGGTTTAGTGTTAGTTTTGAAACAACAGAAACTAAGCTTTTCCATAGCAGTTGTTGACATGTAAATAGCTGATGCTTAAGAGCGGTCTGTTAAGCAGTAGTGCTAAGAACAGTTTGAGATAATGATTTCAAATTTTTTCCACAAACTATAGGTCTTTCCTGGAAACTCAAATCAAAATGGCATCGTAAAAAACCGTTTACAGGAATTTGCAAGTGCAAAGTATATCCGCTTTCAACCAACAACATATTACGGATGGAAGGCACTGAGAGTGGAAGTTTATGGAGCACTTCTAACAAAAGGTATTTATTTGCTCTAGCTTGTTAGCAGAGCTAGCTAACGGCGAGTTATAAAATCTCCAATATGGATATAGCTTTGCCATTGGTCAGGTGAGAATTTTGTGGAAATGACATAAGAGCTGACCATATGAGATGAGAGAATTTGAAAATCATTAATTTAGTTCTTTTTTTAAACTTTGAATCCACTCTCTTCTGATCATTTAGTTCTTCTTTTGCTAAATTAAAAAAGTTTTTCTCAGCTTATTATTTGTGGTTTTTATGAACCAGTGCCTGATGTGATTGTAACATTGTACATTGTAAATTCTGGAGCACTGTGGGTTGCCAGTGTAACATAATAATTGTTCTCCTATTTTGTTTAGCACATCTTCATACTCAGGATATAAATAATATATATTTAATGCATAAACACAATCCCTACTCATGATCAATGATCCTCCACTTTGATCTGAGGAATATGTAAGCCTCTCTAAGGTCACGAGGATGATTAATTTACATTCATATCACTAAATCAACCGAGAATTATGCCAAACAACTGGTGATGTTTATTTCAGTTCCATCCCAACCTCCTACTGCCTTCAAGTTAACTGCAAGCTCTTCTACCAGTATTATAGCGTCCTGGCAGTTGCCACCAGTCTCTGCTGGACATGGAAGAAACATTACTGGATTTAAACTGTTCTACAGAAAGAAAGGTTCTGTCGGATCAGCAACAACCTTGACTATAAGCAGTGGATCAACATTAAGTAGAAATGTCACCGGGCTTGATAAGTACACAGAATACGAATTTCAAGTGTTGGCCTTCACTTCTGATGGTGATGGACCAAAGAGCCCTGTTGAGGTGCAGAGAACAATGGAAGATGGTATGTGAAGAGTAAAGGTGAAAGAGAAAAGATTATGGCAATTGTTATTCAAAAATTAATTAAAACTGCGATAAAAAAAGCAAAGAAATGATCCTCCCAGTTAGGTTGTAATTTCAAGCAATCGCAGCAAAGACGTTTGATACTGATTCAGGCACCAATGGGATTTGAACCCATGTTCCCCAGATACTAGATGGGTGCTGCTACCAACTGAGCTGTAAAGCCACAGGTTAGGAGCGTGGTAACTTCTCAGAGACCTCATTGTTTGGTAGTAACCATTAACAAGACTAGTATGGCATTAAGCGCTACAGTTTTTTAATTGCAGCTCCATCACAAGCCCCGAGGAGCTTCAGTGCGACTGCAGTTACTTCTACAATGATCACAGCATCTTGGCAGTTACCACCAGCAGACTCCAGAAATGGAGTAATCGTAGGGTTTAAATTATTCTACCAAAAGAGTGGCTCCGTTGGGCGAGCAAGCACCCTGACCATTAACAATGGAACAGCATTAAGTAAAGATGTCACTGGGCTTGAAAACAACACGGAATATGAATTTGAAGTGTTGGCTTTTACTTCAGTTGGTGATGGACCAAAGACCTCACCTGTAGTGGTGAGGACCATGAAAGATGGTAAGAGTTCTCAGAAGATGTTTAACACATTTTCAAGTGATTTTGTGTAGCAACAGCAAAATTTACTCTACTTTTGAGGAGATTGTTGAATGAGATTTAAACCTGCCCAGTCTTACATTTACAATAACCGAGGAGGTTCATTTGCGGTTCATAGCATTTTGGGTTTCGTGGTATAGTTAAACATGTATGGCCATCAGATTCAAAAGCTGAAATTTTTTAGCTGTACATTAGACTAGGCGTATGTCTGAGAGAGGTTCACTTCCGTGCTTGGAGTAAAGAACTTTTCATGGTACCAAGGCACCCTTGTTTGACAAAAATTTGATGACTGCCTATACAAATTTTAAGACAACTGCTAGAACAGTTTCTGTAAACTCTTGAAGACAAGTGCATAATTTTATTTGAAAATTGTTTGGGAACGTTTGGAGATGACAGCTACAACACTACAGATGCATGAATACTAATTTAAGGCAGACCATAATGCATCAAGACAACCATTACAGAAGGTCTGATTACAACGTGGAGACCTTCAACGCACAGGTTCAGGATCTCAACACTTTCACTGGGGTCCAATAGTGAGCCTGTGGACCCCTGAACTGAGACTGGAATGCAGGAAGGAGGACTGCTCTCGGTGTCCTGGTCAAGAGTGTCCCCCTCAAATGCGTGACTGGTTCTAAGTATGATTGAGTTATCAGCCAGAAGCTTCTTGAAGTGCGATGAATTACGTGTCACTTTTCGGTTGGCCCTTTCTGCTGTTAGCATGCTGTGATGCTTCTTATTGACGGTCAATGGGGTCAGGTGACGTCGACAGCTTTTCTCGCTTTGGTTGTCTGATCAGTACTGTGTCTCCAACCTAAACGTCGCAATCTTTGATGGCTCTCCTAAAATCAGCTTGGCTCTTGATCCTGAGTTTCTGCTGGGCATCTCTTTGTCGCATGACTGCAGGGTCAAGACTTTCACCTCTTGGCACAACAACGGGGTTGGGTAACTTGATTCTAATTGGTCTGCCAAAATGGGGCTGTAGCAGGGGCAACACCCGTAGTACAATGAGGAGTAACACGATAGTTGTGTAAGAAACGACACATATCTTGCTTCCAGTGAATGGTGGTGCGTAGTACCTTTCCAAAGGTCCTCATAAAACGTTCCACTTCTTCATTAGCTTTAGGTGACACGCGTTCGCGGTTTCACCTGGGTTTTGCTTCGCCCGCTGAAACGTGAAAATCTTAAATTCCACATTCTTCTTCGGGTCAAAGTAGGCGTCCAGCTTCGTTTTGGCCGTTGCAAAATCTTCACCGGTGTCGGGTGGAGTGTCAAAGAGGTCAGACACTTCCTCCCCGGTGTGGTACGGTAAAAGAGCTCTCTGTATCTTCCTATCACTAATAGCAGTGGTAACAGATAGGTTTTCGAAGGTTGGAATCGCTTCAGCCATCACAAAGATTAGTCACACGGTCACACATACGGCTATGAGTATCGAGGAGTGATTTTTTACCGATCCTCGTCCCCAATGTAATGTTTGAACGAAGGTGTATATCACAGAAGACGACACAAAGTCAGCACACTGGTCATATTGGAATTATTTGTAAAAATTACTTTATTCCCAGCATGCTTGGCTACATGACGGAAGGTGTATCACTCCATTGTCTAACATTAATCACTACAAAAACCAAAGAAGCCCTATTGCTATTAGCATATACTAAAACAGTGGAAGCGTTGAAGGTGCGCCCTGATTGGCTAATCAAACTCGGAATATCTTTTGCTTTTCACCTCCGAGCAACTCAAGCCCGAAAATATTGCTATTGTAACAGAATTAATGACTTGTGATCATCTTTTTGTGTTATATTATACTTAAATAACTATTTACAGAAGTGTCGGTGGCAAGCGAATGATAGTTACCTTGCCTCTTTCTGGCTTAGTAACTAGCAATCACTAGTCACCAAAACTTCGGTGAATAGTTTTTAATTATCTAAGACACAGACCTTTAACTGGAGGTACCAAAAGGAGAGATTCGAGACATCCATGTCCTTTTTACATCCAATCCATTATCCCTTAAACAATTCTTATTATGAATATGTTATGATACGTGCAAATGTAAATTTTGTTTCTTTAGGGGCCTGTGTTGATTTTGACCTTGGAATGGAAAGTGGAAAAATCCCAGATAGAAATATAATTGCTTCTTCTGAAGAAAGTGCCAGCACACCAGGCAAGAATGGTCGACTGAACTACGCATCAGGATCATCATGGTGTGCAGGAACAAGTGACACTAGCCCATATCTACAGGTTGATCTACAGACACTTCATGTCATCTGTGCTGTGTCCACTCAGGGGAATTCTCAAGCAGATCAGTGGGTGAAGAACTACACGCTACAATTATCCACTGATGGGACAACCTGGACAGACTATAAGGAAGGTGGACAAGTTAAGGTATATAGGAATAAAATGTGAGACATAACTTCTCAAAAAAAATTAGAATAAAAATTTACGACTGTAACATAAACTATGAAGCGTGACGGTGTAGAATATCCCACAGAGATGGAAGTCTTGTTCAAAATTAGAATTTTCGATCTTATCAATTATCGTTAAGACTGCTAATTACACTTCGTGATATTTTTTATCCTGCTATTTCCTCGAGTCGCAAAATTAGAATCCAATGGTGAGTTGCGAGTATTTGTTTTTTTTCCAGTTTCTGAGGGGAAATGCTGACAGAGAGTCAGAAGTGAAGCATTTTGTGTATGGAGTATTACTCAGATATCTGCGATTCCTGCCACGAACACACCAGGGTAGAGTGTGTATGAGGATAGAGGTGTTTGGAGTGGAAAAAAAGCCTAGTAAGAGTGAAACTGGAATGTGTCTTTGCGTCATTGCATGTGTCATTGAATGTGTCTTTGCGTCATTTGCATCATCACGGTGTTGGTAGCATTAGTACTATTAGTGAACTTCAGTGTAGTCATAAATATTTTCTTAAAATCTCTAAACAAGGTTGTTCAAACCTACTCTGTTATTTTGTTGACGTATGTTTGTTATTCAGACGAGTGAGTAGAATTTTTGAAATCAAAGACACCAAACCACTCCTAATAACCAGTTAATCTAAAGTTGAATGCTGAATTCATGGTCAATACTTACTTAGATAACTAAATTTACGTCAAAGGAGGATAGCTGATAGGGAAGGCTTAAATTTGAATTTGTCGCTGGGACTCAAAATGCAAGTATGAAATTTGAAAAAAATCTGATTATTTCCAGTTGGTAGATCAGTTGTAATTTTTGAGTGATAGATAATGCAAAAATTTGGCTTTAAAGTATCGGGTAAAATTGAATTTGATCTGTGTAAGGGTACATGGAGCCTCATCCTGGTCACTACTTCTAATTCATTTGTACAAGGAACGAAAACAACTCAGAAATCTACATGCCATATGCTTACGCGTTCCACGGCGCATGCGTAAGACCGCAGATCTAGTAAGATTACCATGTCAATTGTGGTATGAAAGATGATTTTAAATCGTTACTTTGCAGCTTGTGAAATGGAGGCCATTGGTCTGGCTAGCGATGGTACAATTCCAGACAGCAGCTTCTCTGCCTCATCGTATTATAGTGCTGGGTATATACCATCTAATGGTCGACTGAATGGAAATAGCCTGAGTTGGGCACCCACGACGAATTATGATCCTTCCGACTACCTCCAAATTGACCTTTTGTATGAGTATGTTATCTGTGGTGTTGCTACTCAAGGAGCTAATGGTATTAATGAGTGGACAACAAAGTATAAGATTCGCTTATCAACGGATGGTACCACTATGGTCACCTACCAAGAAAACAATGTTGAAAGGGTAAGTTTATATAAAAATCTTGTGAATATTCATGTCCATATAATAAAAGCCAAAAGAAAGAAGGTCCTAGAACACTGATTCAATTTTTGAGTCAAGGGAAGGGAGAGCAAAGAAGCGTCTACTTGGTCAAGACTCAGTCTTATTGTTCAAAGAGGATGTAATCGATACGGAAAAAAAAACATTGTGTGAAAGTGCTTTCGAAAAGTCTTATTTTTTGGTGTTTGTTCAACCAGTGGGTGTTGTATTACAATCTCTCACAAACTACATGTATCTCTCCCTTAGGTTATTCACCAGAAATGATACACAGGGTCACATAATGGTTTTGTGTTAATTTTGAAACAAAAGAAACTACGTCTTTCCATAGCCATTAGAGATATGTAGATAGCTGATATTTAAGAGCGGTCTGTGAAGTAATAGTATTAAGAACATTTGACATAATGATTTCAAATTTTTTACCAAAAATTCCAGGTCTTTCCCGGAAATTCAAACCAAAATGGCATTGTAAAAAACAGTCTACAGGAATTTGCAAGTGCAAAGTACATCCGCTTTCAACCAACAACATATTACGGATGGAAGGCGCTGAGAGTGGAAGTTTATGGAATACTTCTAACAAAAGGTATTTATTTGCTCTTGTTTTATCTCCCCCATGAGACAAAAATGAAGTCGCATTTACAAACTATTTGTGGAAGGCAAGGTTAGGTAATTATGCAGAGCTAGCCAACGGTGAGGTATAATTACTCCAATATTGATAGAGCCTTGCAATTGCTAAGGAAATAATTTTTATTCAAATAACTTTAGAGCTGACCATGAGAGATGAGAGAATTTGAAAATCCATGAATTTAGTTTTTTTAAACCTAGAATCCACTCTGCTCAGATCGTTCAGGTTCTTCTTTTCTAAATTAAAAAGATATTTGCTTAGCTTATTATTCGTACATGTTATGAAACAGTGTCTAATGTGATTGTAGCATTGTACATTGTGGATTCTGGAGCCATGTGGGTTGCCATTGACACAGAATCATTTCTCTCCTATTTTGTATGACACATCTTAACACTCGGGATACAAACAATGTATATTTAATGTATATACAGAGTCGCTACCCATGATCGATGATCCTTTACTTTGATATGAGGAATATGCAAGCCTCCCTAGGGTCTCGAGGATAATTAATTTACATTTATATCACTAAATCAACTAAGAATTACAGCAAACAACTGGTGATGTTTATTTCAGTTCCATCCCAACCTCCTACTGCCTTCAAGTTAACTGCAAGCTCTTCTACCAGCATCACAGCTTCCTGGCAGTTGCCACCTGTCTTTGCCAGACATGGCAGAACCATTACAGGGTTTAAACTGTTCTACACAAACCAAGGTTATGTGTCAGCAACAACCTTGACTATAAGCAGTGGATCAACATTAAGAAGAAATGTCACCGGGCTTGATAAATACACAGAGTATGAATTTCAAGTGTTGGCCTTCACTTCTGATGGTGATGGACCAAAGAGTTCCCTTGAAATGGAGAGAACAATGGAAGATGGTATGTGATAAGTGAAGGTGAAAGAGAAAAGGTTATCACAATTTTTATTAATAAATTAATTAGAACTGTGGATAAAATCAAGCAAAGAAAAGATCCTTCCAGGTAGGCTGTAATTTCAAGCAATTGTAGCTACGAAGCTTGATACTGATTCAGTATCGATGGGATTTGAACCCATTTCCCTCAGATACTAGATGGGTGCTGCTACCAACTGAGCTGTAAAGCCACAGGTTAAGAGCGAGGTAATTTTTCAGAGACTTCATTGTTTGGTAGTAACAATTAACTAGACCAGTATGGCATTAAGTGCTAAAGTTTTTCAATCGCAGCTCCATCACAAGCCCCAAGCAGCTTCAGAGTGACTGCAGTTACTTCTACAATGATCACAGCATCTTGGCAGTTACCACCAGCAGACTCCAGAAATGGAATAATCATAGGATTCAAATTGTTCTACCAAAAGAGTGGCTCCGTTGGGCGAGCAAGCACCCTGACCATTAACAATGGAACAACATTAAGTAAAGATGTCACTGGGCTTGAAAACAACACGGAATATGAATTTGAAGTATTGGCCTTTACTTCAGTTGGTGATGGACCAAAGACCTCACCTGTTGTGGTGAGGACCATGAAAGATGGTAAGAGTTCTCAAACGATGTTTAACTCATTTTCAAGTGATTTTGTGTAGCAACAGCAAAACTTACTCTACGTTTGAGGTGATTGTTGAATGAGATTTGAACCTGCCCAGTTTTACATTTACAGTAACCAAGGAGGCTCATTTGCGGTTCATAGCATTTTGGGTTTCGTAGTATAGTTAAAGATGTATGGCCATCAGATTCAAAAGCTGAAATTTTTTAGCTGTCCATTAGACTAGACGTATGTCTGAGAGAGGTTCAACCCCTCCCCGTTGCTGGAGTGAGAAAATTTTCATGATACCAAGGCACCCTTGTTTAAAGACAAAAGTTTGATGTCTGCCTAAACAAGCTTTAAGACAACTGCTAAAACGTACAGTATCTATAAACTCCTGAAGACAAGCCGTTAATTTTACTTGAAAACTGTTCGGTAACGTTTGGAGATGACAGCTACAACACCACAGACGCATGAGTATTAATCTAAGGCAGACCGTAATGCCTCAAGACAAGAAGAGATCTGACAAACAAAAGGAGATGAGTGCCTCAAAATTTTTTATGAATGGTTGAGGAAAACTGAATTGATAGGGCTAAGGAAGGCGTGAAGCGAATTGCTACAAAGCTAACAAAAAAAAACTTGAAACTAAGCATTGCAAAGTAACCTGGGACTGCCAACAAATGTTTGCAACTAAACTGCTTTGGATCTAAAAGATACACTAAGTTATTGTAACAAAGTTATAATAACAAAACTTTCATCATTCGAAAGGGAATTATCGTCCAGTGAAAGAACTGATTAATAAAACTGACCCATCCATCTATTCCTGGTCTGCATTCAGATGTCTCAGGAACTTTCCCCTCCTAAATAACCATCCTGCTGTTGTTACCAGGTTTGTGGTCTTGCTGAAAGTTATAAAACCAGTTTTTAGTTGGCTTGGGATACCTGGGAGATCTGAGTTCCCATGCCATACCCAGATGCACCACAGGGTTGCAAATGAATAATTAGTTTTTTTGTGGTTCTATTTTGCAAACGGTTTATGTCTAGCCATATTTCGTAGACATTGACACCAAAGGTACTGTTCCTTTCGGGCGATACTATTTGCGCTTTGTCGTTTTTTTTGTTTTGTTTTGGTCTATTTGCTTTGTATATTTTTATATTCAGATATTCAGAGACTTATAGCACTCAGTCAGCACACTTGAACCTAATTTGATCTAACCTTTGATTTGTTTAATGATGAAAGGCTTAAATGCTGATTTGGTTGTTTGTCTGTTTTGGTAATCAACCTGAAGTTGGCTATCAATTGAGGAGCTTTTCTGTTATTGTTTAGTTGGGAAGAGAAGCTGCAAAGCCTACATGCTGCTTTGTGTCCTGAGCTTTATTAAGAAATAACTAATCCGTTTTTTACTAAATCTCAGATAAACCTCACATCAAGGATCTGCCTAAAAGAACCATTAAAGCAGTTGGCGAACTGGCAGTGTTGACTTGTGAGGTTAGTGGAGACCCTGAGGCTTCTGTTACCTGGACCAAAGATGGACTTACCAGTATACCTCGCGCTAAGTTCAAGAAGAACGGCAAGATACTTATTATACAAGATGTTGTTCCTGGTGACAGTGGCGTTTATGAATGCATAGCTATGAACATATATGGAGAGAGCCGTACAGCTTCGACACTCATTGTTGCTGGTACGTAGAAACTCATTTGCAATCACGTTAAACATTGCATACAATGGCATAATCATTTCTTCTGTGAGGTAAATATGGTGGAGAGTAGGTGTATAATTTTCAGCAATACGTTAGAAAATTTGCCAGCCTCTACCAAAGTTAATGACCAAGTATGGTTTGCTAAGCACCACTATGATCACCATTGCAACTAGTCTCAGTTTACTCCTGCCTCTTATTTACAGGTCATTTAATACTTATTGGACTTGAAGGTTAAAGCAAAAAGAAACACCAATGAGAACAAAGCAAACTACCACTCACGATTTTGCATGAGCATGATTTTGTCAAAATTTCCCTTGGTCTCATTACAATTCTCTTTCTTTCTACACAGCGCCACCCAGAATTATCGAAGAGCTTTCCCCTTCTTCAGTGATGTGTGAAAAACAAACTCCGTGTTTTCTCTCATGTCAAGCAACAAGTTATCTTCCGTTTAACTACTCTTGGACGAAAGATGGCCAGGTTCCAACTGGTGATGGCATTAAGTTAATGAATAACAGTATCATTGTCACGCCACGTGATGGAAAAGGTTATGGGGAGTATGTGTGTCGCGTTACAAACAGCTTTGGGTCAACAAATTATAAAATCACTCTGCTTTCTCCTAAGGATAATCGAGATGATGACCGTAAATATTCTCAAAACGGTAAATATTCCTCAACATTCGAACGTGCTTAAATGTTTTCGCTTCAAACATTTTGGAAAGCCTAGAACGTTTTGGAGTTTATGGGCTTCTAATTACAGTTTTTTGATAGAACCAGTTATGTATCAAAAGCAATATTATACGATGGTCTCATAAGCCGACGTTGTTCTGTGTGAAGTTACATTTTTTTGCTTCAGTTAGAAAGTTATGGTGTGCAATGCAGGTAGATAATTCTTATATCAAAATTGGCCTCTTAGGTTGTTAGTAAATCAAAACAGAACTATATGTATACCACTGTTGAGGTATAAGGTTAAAATATCTCCGTGTTTCTCCTATTGTTGTCCTGCTGGTTCAAGATTTCTGGAGTACGAAATCTGGAATGAAGAAGGAATACGAAATTTATGAGATACAATGAAGAACGACCTAAAGACGAGAACGTTTGTTAAAGTATTTAGGTTTCGGGGTGAAAAGAAACTTCGTATTCCTTGGTGTGAATCTATTGAAAAAAAAAACAACAACAACAACAACGATATCTATCTAAGCTATGTTTTCAGTGTTTGATAGTTAGTTCTAAAGACGTTTTTTTTCTTTTACTAGGTGTACCACAAAGCACATCCCTTGCCGGTGTAATCGCATTGTCTTGTGTTGTGGTCGTGTTGCTCATTATAATTTGTGGGCTGATATGGCAGCGCAGACGAGTCGTGCTAAGTGAAAGGATACAGGGAGAAGAAAACGTTTCCTTTGAAGGCGTTGAGCCTTCACCCGATCGACAGTCAAATTATGAACAAGCTTCAGACCTAAATACATATATAGAACTCAAACCCAGGCCCTCGAACCATGAACAGTCTCACGTTCCTAGTGAGTATCAGTCGCTGCAGGAAATACCCAAGAACACCGAGCTTCATTACTACACATCTTATTTAGAAGCATTATAAGAGCTTCATTACTACACATCTCAGTTGCTTAGAAGCACTATAAGAGCTTCATTACTACACATCTCAGTTGTTTAGAAGCACTATAAGAGCTTAACTACTATACATCTTGTTTAGAAGCATTATAAGAGCTTCATTACTACACTTCTTATTTAGAAACATTAGAAGAGTTTCATTACTATACATCTTGTTTAGAAGCATTATAAGAGCTTTATTACTACACATCTTATTTAGAAGCATTATAAGAGCTTCATTACTACACATCTTGTTTAGAAGTATTATAAGAGCTTCATTACTACACATCTTGTTTAGAAGCATTATAAGAGCTTCATTACTACACATCTTATTTAGAAGCATTATAAGAGCTTCATTACTACATATCTTATTTAGAAGCATTATAAGAACTTCATTACTACACATCTTGTTTAGAAGCATTATAAGAGCTTCATTACTACACATCTTATTTAGAAGCATTATAAGAGCTTTATTACTACACATCTTATTTGGAAGCATTATAAGAGCTTCATTACTACACATCTTATTTAGAAGCATTATAAGAGCTTCATTACTACACATCTTATTTAGAAGCATTATAAGAGCTTCATTACTACACATCTTATTTGGAAGCATTATAAGAGCTTCATTACTACACATCTTATTTAGAAGAATTTATAAGAGCTTCATTACTACACATCTTATTTAGAAGCATTATAAGAGTTTCACTACTACACATCTTGTTTAGAAGCATTATAAGAGCTTCATTACTACACATCTTGTTTAGAAGCATTATAAGAGCTTCATTACTACACATCTTGTTTAGAAGCATTATAAGAGCTTCATTACTACACATCTTGTTTAGAAGCATTATAAGAGCTTCATTACTACACATCTTATTTAGAAGCATTATAAGAGCTTCATTACTACACATCTTTTTTGGAAGCATTATAAGAGTTTTGTTACTTTGGTGTTGGGAATATGAATGGAAATAACTAATTAGGATAAACCATTCAACTAAAAAACATATTGTAAGCAGTTGATAGTTTACTATTTCAATGACGGTTTTACTTTGTAAGTAGAGTAATCGTTATCTGTTAGCAAACAGTTCTCTCAGAGGGGCAGTACTTAGGGTAGGGCTTTGTTCCTTGAATCCTCGGTTTATTCTGTTGTTATGTAACAAACTTCAAGGGTTGTTTTTTCTTTAGTTATCTTTTTAATTGAAATTCTACTCTACGCAACAGTTTCTTTATAATTTTTATATTACCAATCTTGTTTCTGTTTTGGCAGATCATAACCGCAAAAGTTTGAAATTTTTTAGGTAGAAAGTAATTTTGGTAAGAGAAAACAAACCTAAGGTACATACTAACTACGTAAGTCGACGTGACTCGCTAGTGAAGTGGGAAACAGTGACGGTGGTTAAATATTGACAACTTACTAATTGCCACCTTTATAAACTGGAAACCAACACTTTCTTGTAAATGATGCGTCATACCCTAAGCTAGCAAGTTATTTGATCTGTTAAGAGAAGCAATAAAGAAAGTTTCAACTGCACAAGAATGCTAGAAATTTCTTCTAACAATATATCGCGTATAGCCAGAACTAAACATTTAGTTATAGCCACGAATGAGAGGTAAATGAAATTATAACTTTGAGCGAGGTTCCCAAACTAAACGAAATCTCTTAGAAGACGATCACACACGACACTTACTTTGCTAAAGGAATCCGTGTTTTCAAGTGGGATTTAATCTACAATTGCATATCCCAGTAGTAGCATGAAAATTTTAATTCGAGTTTAAGTGAGTTCTGAACCTGAATTAAAGTTAAAAGAGTGAATTTGCAAACTTGTTTAAGAGCCATTAGATGTAAAAAGAGATTGAAGCGTAACAATGTAATGGAAGTTGTTCTTTGTATTTTACCTTTTGAGAAAGATTATACTTTTTGAGTCTTTTCTTATGTTTTTATACATATTAGATTCGTAACCGTTAAGCAAATTTATTGGTTTGTACTCTGAAGAAATTGAAAACTGCTAGCTAAACGAATATTACTATTAGGTATTTGTAGATATCTGAAGAGAAAATTTACACTCCAGTCTCTTGAAGACATTTCAAAGCCATAGCCTATTTACAAATTGAAAAAATGCTTGGAAATATTTTTATAATGCAATAACTTATGCGTACATTTTCAACTGTTAATAAGCAACAGAATAGTTGTAGATGATGGAATAAGAAGTTTTTACGAAAACATGTCTCTTATAACATACTCTGTGATTCCTACGAGTTGATCAGAAAAGACTCAGTACTTTCAGGTTTAGGAAGCTTTCGTAGCAAAGAATTCGTATAGTAAATTTTGAATTTGTTTATTCTCTAAGCAGATATTCATTTCCATCTTCCTTCTTGGGGTGCGATGTCGTTATTCTTTTCGTATTGGTATACTCGCGTTACTTTACTTGACGTCCATATTTTCTTTCGATCTTTTTCTATCAGGATTACAGAAAACGTAATGCGTACATTCTGACTCAAGTTCCAGTAAATAACCGTATTATTTCGGTCCATAAAAATGTAAAAGAAAAAAAAGGAACTCGGCTCATATCCAGTATCCAGCTTCGTCAATAACGCATACATTGACATATTGTAGCGAAAGAGTTCTCTTTTATTGAACAAAAAATGTTCGTGTGGTTAAAACGAGCGCGCGCTAATTAGTCGTTGCATTCTTCAAGTCACAGTGACCTCTCACGGAAAAGAAGTAGACACTGAATTGGCCAATCAGAGCGCGAGCTTTACATTGGTTATGTTACAAAACGTGCTTGGGAATTCTACAAAACCCAATGATTGAATTATCACTGCTACATCCATAGCATCATCAAAGGCTAAAATTCAAACTGACGAAAAAAACCGACACACACGCCTCTGTAATAACTTTAAATACTGAAAAGAACTAAATGTATCATCATTAACAAATTAACATAAACCGATTGAAAACTACATATTGACATGTAATGACGATATTCCTACAAATTATACAAAGACAAGCTTAGTGTTGTGGCGAATGTGTTCTTATTTTTTTGATTTCTCACAAATGGGTCTTATATTTCCACACCCGTTAATTTACACGTATTTTATTGGTTTTTCCATATATCATCTCTACACCATTATTTTCACACTTTATGCAAATTACGCCCCCCTTTGTGCATCATGTTTCACGTCCCTTTTAATAGCGTGTCTTATTTTGCGTCGTGTAAACCCATTTCCCACGAGTGTTTCGTGTCTCGTGTATTCCTATAGCATTTTGTAACGTTTTTGTCTCGTGGTATCTTCGCATTTATTTTTCCCGTCTTGTATATTAGTATTTTTTTGCGAAAGTCGTTTTCCTGTTCCTTAGGAATTAACTTCTTCTTCACGTGCGAAGTAAAGAGTAGTTAAATTGAATTCTGAGTAAGCGTGTTTGTGTGAAGAGGGCCCTTGACCCTTTACTAAGATAGTGAGAAAACAAAGACATCTTGCGTGACCGCCTACCGTGACACACTCAATCGAAACATGGCGCAGTTTAATCTCGAGCTTTGTTTCCTTGTAGCTGTTCTCGCTGTATTTCTTCCTCTTGCTTTAGGTGAGCCCCATACGATATCAGATCTACTCAAAAGGTTTATTTTCATTTGAATACTACATCTAACGGAATTGGTGAGTTACATCTTTCAATTTTTCGAATTCCGCCACTTAATCGCGAATGCCGACAGCATCAATACCAAAAAGATTAGAGAGCTGCTTCGGGTTCCGTCGCGGTTGTAGAATAAAGTATTGTTTATAAATCTTTAGATAGATGCCAAGCTCTCTTTCTAAACAATCCTTTCCAAAGCATGTTTGGGAATGTGACCAAACAATGGAACAAATTTGGATTTGTTCGCTTCATTTACTAAATGCTAATGTACGTTCAAGCAACATTTGAACATTCAGTCCAAACAGTCCCTGGCCGGGCAAAAGGACGCCATGTATCTTTCTGACAAAATATTAATTCTCATCCTTGACAAACTTGGGTTTTGAAGCTAAGGGAACAACCTAGTAGAGAATCATACCGAGGGCAAGTTTAAATGTAATAATAATACAAGTCATTTAACTGTGATTTTCTCGTCAAAAATATTGATTACGATCGTCGTTAACTAAACTTCTAAGCATGCGTTAAGCATTCATTGATTCCATGTCTGCCTCAGAAACATGTGTTTTCTAATCTCGCGGACAAAAATCAATACATTATGCTTACATACTAGCTCTAGCAGAGCAAACTCAATTTGAAACTGAAATCGCGGTGAATCAATCATTATTTATTTGCGTTTCTCAAGCGAGCAAGGTGCGTGATCTACACGCGCGCGAGCCATTTGTTTCTGCCCCCGCGAGTCACGCTCATGGCTGCCTCTCGCCTAGTTTCCATGTAGTTAACGAAATGCGTCTGTGGCGATAAAACATAGAGTGTCAGACAGAAAGCGAATAGCTACCACTGCATTGACTGACCGGCTTCGCAAAATACCAATTTACAATTACTGTATTTCTTCGAGTAAGCGCTCACGCTCTGATAATCGTCCTCTCCCGAATAAGCGACCCCTTACCTCACTTTCTTAAATGAATAGTAGGGATACAAGGAAATCATCCATTGTGAAATGGAGATATGCTAATAATTTCCAGAATAGAAATTTATATTTTGCAAATCACAAGCATATCTCTATTTCGCAAAATACAGATTTCTATTTTGCAAATCGTTAGCATATTTCCATTTCCATCGCAAAGTACACATCTGCAATTTGCGAAATGGAAATATGCTAATGATTTGCTAAATAGAAATCTATAATTTAAGAAAAAATTTTTCTGAGACTCAAGAAAATGAAAGAGCTTGGGTCAGTTACATTTTCTTAGCAAATATGATATCTCATCTAGAAACATGCTGCGACACTTTCTATGTGCATTTCCGGTCACGTAGGTGTCGTGTCGACAACGTTCATTGATTACACTTTATAGACGGTACAGCTACAGCATCAACTAACATTTCAAATTACTTTTGCACTCTATGGCCTAAACGAAGCATTGAGTTATTCACGAAGGTAGTGGAGATTCGCAAAGTTCACCACGCAGATTTTGCAAAGCATTAGGATATTTCCATTTAGCAAATTACAGATTTCTAGAAATCTGTAATTTGCGAAACGGAAATATGCTTATAATTTGCAAAATAGGAATTTATATTTTGCAAATCATTAGCATATTTCCATTTTGCAAGTTGCAGATTTTCGTTTTGTTTCGTTTGGCAAATTACAGTAAGCCTTTTCGCAACTTGCTGTAAGCCGTTAAAATTTTAATCAAGCACCCGGGCACCCGGGCCTTTTCGTTAAGGAAATACGGTACTTTGAAATACTGTAAATATAGTTTGGGTTGAACGTTGCAATGGATTACTAAAACCTCAAACTTGCATACCTCAGCTGGAAAAAAAAAATGTTTTCTTCGTAAGATAACATCAACTAGATCTTACTTGAAAATTGTAAAAATCCCAATGATTTAAGTACCATCCAAAGCATCAAAGGGTGAAATCCAAACTGAAAAACAAAACAACACACACTTCCGTGACAACTATAATAATACTGCAAAGAACTAAATGCATCATCTAGAAATAAGCTGATTGAAAGCCACAGATTTACATGTGTTAGCGATGATGCTACAGATTATGAAAATACGAGCTCGAGTGGCGAGGAAACAGACACGTTCTGTCGGATGACCTTTCTGTTATAGAAGGCCGGTAAAGCCTTAAACCCTAAGAAATTATGCTACCTACACTATGTGCACGGTTATTTTAGGTATACAGTTTAATGGAACTATTTCAGTTTATTTTTCTAAGACAGAGATAGTTTCAAATATAATCTTTAAACTTTACATCATTCAGCAAATAGACAGAGAGTCCGAAACCATTTTGTATATTTTGTAAACTTTTTATCAGTGTCAAAATAAACCACTTAAGGAAACTATGCTACTTATACTATGTACTCGGTGATTTTAGGCGTACAGTTTAATGGAACGATTTCAGTTTAACCTTTCACTATTCTAAGACGGAGATAGTTAAATGTTTAATAGTCTAATGTTTTCAATCGGATGTTTGCCATTTTTTCTTTCATGAAGGAACTGTACGCATGATAAATTATGCATTATATCATGGATTATGCTAATTCCAGTTAACTCTGCCGTTGCATTTCGATCAGCCTGTACATTCCTGCCCTGCACCTCGGAAACTGTACATTTGCCCAAAAAGTCAACTTCCCTCTCAACAAAGGAAGGGTTAAAAACCCTGTTTCCCTGTGTCAAGTTATTTAGTGAAGAAACCTCTTCAGGCAGTTGGTATGTCTGTAGCTGAGATGTGGTCCGAAAAATGAATATTTGGCAAATTAGCGAAGCTTGGAAGGCAAATGAGAAATTGTGAGTAGAAACCCTCAGCCAAGGACATTATTAGCCGACATACCAGCAGGCCAGATGGATGTTTACTATTACATAATCCCTCCATTAATTATTGTATTGTACATTGGACAGCATTTGAGATCAGTTTTTAACGTCACTCTCACCAGACTCTATGAAGCGAGTTCGTTTTTCTTCCTTATTTGCGACTTGGTAAATGTGCATTAGCCACATTAGCATTAGCCACTGCCACTTCGGTGAACAGTTGTTGGCTATCTGTGACATGTACCTTTTATTAGAGGTACCCTATATAGAGAGTCAAGGCTTCCACGTCCTTTTACATCCAACCCATTATCCATGTTACAATAATTATTATGAATATGTTGTTGTGCAAATTTAGATTTTGTTTCTACAGGGGCTTGTGCTGATTTTGACCTTGGATTGGGTAGTGGAACAATTCCAGATAGTAATATAATTGCTTATTCTGAACAAAGTGCCAGCACACCAGCCAGGAATAGTCGCCTGAACTACACATCAGGATCATCATGGTGTGCAAGAACAAGTGACAAAAACCCATATATACAGATTGATTTACAAACACTTCATATCATCTGTGCTGTGTCCACTCAAGGGAATTCTCAAGCAGATCAGTGGGTGAAGAATTTCACACTGCAATTATCTACAGATGGGACAACTTGGACAGACTACAAGGAAGGTGGACAAATCAAGGTATATAGGAAATAGGACGTGGTCACAGTTAGTTGTATTCCAATAGAACATGCTTCTAACAATATGGAATATCTTACAGGTAAAATGATGTCTCGTCCTGAGAATTTTTGATCTCAATAGCATTTACACTCAGACATAGTTTGAAGCTACACTGGTTTGCAGATTTAATGAATGTAACCGAAGAAGTTACAATTCATAGACCCAACGTTTCGACACTCCTGCCTAGTGCCTTCATCAGGGGTGATCTAAACGCTGCAACAAGAGGTCCTTTTATATGATCACTAGTTAGCGGCCTTTTTTCTGACGAGGTGTAAATAGGCGTCAGGAAGCAGACCGCCATCGTCACGATTTAAAGGAGCGTGGGCGGAGTTAATGTGCCAAGCCTCCAAACAAAGGCGCTGGTGGTAACGCCGATTAGTGGTGATAATTTTAGAATTATCCCACCCAATTGTATGGTTGGTTAGGTTGCTAAGTATCGCTGTCACTTGTATTTCAATCACCGTTGCAAAGAGAACCATGTGCTTCCATCGAGTTTGAGATTTCGGCCTCCTTTACGGAGTGCTAAAGGATACAAGCTCATGGTCCGTACTGGTTTTTCTTTTCTCAAGCTACGAATAGATGAATGTCACAGTTCCATACTGCGGTTACGTACGTTATTCTCTCGTTCACTCAGTGAACTCTCTGCTTTGATTAACAACTCCGAAACTTCCTGGGTCGAGGAGTTTTGCATTTCGAAAGAACTGCAGACGTTTACCAAACAGAGAGAGAAACATGACAGAAAACTCCGTCACTTGCTCAGTAAGAGGTCTCCTGTTAATTCAGGCTCATCTCTGAAAGATAAATGGGTCATGAACCTTTCCTCCAAGGAATTATCCGCGCTGGAACGGAGTGGTTTAGAGAAGGGTCTAAAGTTTGCTATTGCTCCTCGCAAAATACCGACCGCCGAAATTGTCGCCGCTGTTGAGGGGAGTATCTCTCAACTCGACGACGATCGTAGGCATTTGGTAAGAGCAGAAGTAAGTAGCGTACTCAGGCGTGCTAAACCTCCTCCCAAAAACATTCAAAAGGATGTTTTCAATGCGCTTATAACTCTCAAAAAGGATCCGGACAGGCTCGTATTATCTGCTGACAAGGGTAATTGTGTTGTGGTTATGGACAAACAGCAATATCACGACAAAGCTTTGTCTCTACTCAATGACAAGAGTGCGTATGCTGTCTTAAACTCTGATCCTACCAGTAAAACTCAAAGAAAGTTAAACAAAATGTTGCTTGATTTGAAAAAAGCTGGCAGAATTAGTGACTCTACGTACACAATGTTATACAGTAGTGACGGCTTATGTCCACGTTTTTATGGCTTTCCTAAAATTCATAAACCGGGAATTCCTTTGAGACCCATTGTCTCTTTTGTTAATTCTCCGACTTATGCAATTTCTGGTTATCTTGCGAGAATTTTGTCGCTTGTTGTTGGGAATACTGATTACACTGTCAAAAATTCCTGCGAATTTACGGATTTCATAAGAGATAAAACTCTTGACGCTTGTGAAGAATTAGTATCTTTCGACGTTGTTTCGCTCTTCACTAAAATCCCAGTTGATCTTGCCGTTAAGGTTGCGGAGGAAAGACTCAGAGAAGATGCTTCCCTAGGACAAAGAACTTCTTTGCCTGTGGAGGATATTATTCTTCTGCTGTCTTTTTGCCTTAAAACCACGCAATTTACATATAACGGCACATACTATCAACAAGTTCTTGGTACAGCTATGGGTTCGCCTGTTTCTGCTGTCATTGCTAACATGGTAATGGAAGACGTGGAACAAAGGGCCTTAACCACTTCACCGGTTAAACCCTTTTTCTGGAAACGATATGTCGATGATGTTATTTCTGCGGTATCCGGAAATGAAGCGGAGCGCCTCTTGTCGCATTTGAATTCAGTAGAGCCGTCGATCCAATTCACCCTTGAACGTGAAAAGGATAGACATTTGCCCTTTCTTGATTTAAATGTGTCTAGAGGGGTTCAGGGTAATTTAGAGACAAGTGTCTACCGTAAACCCACCCACACCGACAAATACCTCGCTTTCGATTCTCACCATCCTATTTGCCATAAAAAGTCTGTAGCCAAAACTTTACTCAGGAGGGCTGATTGTCTACCATCATCACTCGATTCGAAGGCTGAGGAGAGGAAATATGTTTCCAATGTCCTAAAGGCAAATGGCTATACAAAAACTTTTCTCCGTAACTGCCAAAAACCAGTTACAAATAGTAACGCTCTTGATGAAAGGGAACCAGCGACTGGTTTTGCTGTTATTCCTTACATACAGGGTGTTACTGAACCCATCAAGAGAATTTTGAATAGCCACAACGTTAAAGTTGCTCAAAAACCTTTTCAGACTTTGGGGCATATTTTCGCCAAACCTAAGGATCCTGTCACGAAAGAACAACGAACCGACGCCATTTATTCTATTCCTTGCAATGACTGTGATAACGAATACATCGGACAGACCAAACGCCAGTTTGGTACACGGTTAAAAGAGCACCAAAAAGCGGTTTTTCTTTGCAAAAAGGAAAATTCAGCTTTATCGGAGCATACTTGCCTAACCAACCATACAATTGGGTGGGATAATTCTAAAATTATCACCACTAATCGGCGTTACCACCAGCGCCGTTGTTTGGAGGCTTGGCACATTAACTCCGCCCACGCTCCTTTAAATCGTGACGATGGCGGTCTGCTTCCTGACGCCTATTTACACCTCGTCAGAAAAAAGGCCGCTAATTAGTGATCATATAAAAGGACCTCTTGTTGCAGCGTTTAGATCACCCCTGATGTAGGCACTAGACAGGAGTGTCGAAACGTTGGGTCTATGAATTGTAACTTCTTCGGTTACATTCATTAAATCTGCAAACCAGTGTAGCTTCAAACTATGTCTGATTGTCCACCTGGTTGCCGTGTGAACTTTAATATATAGCATTTACACTATTTATATTCATATACCTACTACGTTCTTAATTTGTTAAAAATGTTATTGATGGCATGTGACTATTTGTTAGCGTCAAGTTTCTGAGAGGAAATGATGACAGGAACTCAGAAGTGAAGCATGTTGTTTATGGAGTGCTAACAAGATATCTGCGATTCCTGCCACGAACACACCAGGGTGGGATGTGTATGAGAACAGAGGTTTTTGGAGTGAAAAAAAGCCCAAGTGAGTATGAAACTTTAATGTATTTTTGCATGTCTGCTATTATCATATTATCATTATTTCTGCCATATTGTGAGAGTAGTCTAAGATACTCTTTTAATCTTTACACGAGTTTTTCAAGGCATGAAAAAGGAGACTAGTTGATAGAAAAGAGCTGAGTTTGAATTTATTGTTTGGTACTCAAAACGTCATTATGAACCTTTAAAAATCTTGTAGTCTTTAATTTGTAGATCAAGTGCACCTTTTGTGAAGTGAATAATGCAAATTAATGCCTTTAAAGTATAGGGTAAAAATACAAACTGAATTGAAATGAGAGTTGGTCTACAGATCATGTACACGTTATCTGTCTGATCACTTGAATTATTAAACATGATTTGTATAAAGATACATGGAGCCTCATCGTGGTCTCAACTTATATTTTATTTGGTAAACGAACATGTCTTTTGCTTACACGTCCCAAGACGCATGCATAAGACCGCAGACCTAATATGATTACAATTTGCATAGCACTATGAAGGCTGATTCTAAATTATTACCTTGCAGCTTGTGAAATGGAGGCCATTGGTCTGGCCAGTGGTGGTAAAATTCCAGACAGCAGCTTCTATGCCTCATCGCATTTTAATAATAAGTATTTACCCTCTTATGGTCGACTTAATGGAAATAGGCGGGGTTGGGCACCCAGGACTAATTCTGATCCTGCCGACTTCCTCCAAATTGACCTTCTGTATGAGTATGTTATCTGTGCTGTTGCTACCCAAGGAGCTAATGGTATCAATGAGTGGACAAAAAACTACAAGATTCAGTTATCAGTGGATGGTACCACTATGGTTACCTACCAAGAAAACAATGCAGACAGGGTAAGTTTATATAAAAGTCATGTGAATATTCATGTAAGTTACAAAAAAGCCAATAGTATATAGGTCCTAGACCGCCGTCTCAATTTTTTGAGTCAAGAGGAGGGAGGCAAAAGAAGTGTGTACCTGGTCAAGGCTCAGTCATGTTTTTTAATAAAGTATGTAATCTATAGCAAAGAAAATAAAAATATTGTGTGAAAGGGCTTTCGAAAAATCTTATTTTTCGGTGTTTGTCCAACCAGTGGTTCTCATATTGTAATCTCTCTCGAACTACATGTACCTCTCCCTTAGGCTATTCACCAGAAATGGTATACAGGGTCACATACTGGTTTTGTGTTTGTTTTGTAACAACACCAGCTAGGTCTTTCAATAACTATTAGAGACGTGTAAATAGCTGATACTTAATAGTGGTCAATGAAGGAGTGCTAGCAAGAGTATTTTGACACAATTATTTCGCATTTTGTACCACAAACTACAGGTCTTTCTCGGAAACTCAAATCAAAATGGGATCGTGAAAAAAAGTCTCCAGGAATTTGCAAGTGCAAAGTTCATCCGTTTTAAGCCAACGGCATACAATAGCTTTAAAGCTCTGAGAGTGGAAGTTTATGGAATACGTCTAACAAAAGGTATTTATTTGCACTTGTTTTTATCTCCCCCTGAGACAAAAATGAAGTCGCATTATTCAAATCATTTGTGGAAGACAAACCTAGGTAATTGTGCAGAGCTAGCTAACGGTGAGTTATCCAAAATTGATAAAGCCTTGTAATTGGTCAGGTGAACAATTTTTTAAAAATAACTTTATAGCTGACCATGAGAGATGAGGGAATCTGAAAATCAATCAATTTTAGGTTTTTTTAAACCTTGAATCCACTCTGCTCAGATCCTTCAGGTTCTCTCTCTGCTAAATTAAAAACAAAGTTTTGCTTAGATTATTATTCGTGCTTGATATGAAACAGTGTCTGATGTGATTGTAGCATTGTAGATTCTGGAGCCCAGTGGGTTTCCATTGCAACAGAATCATTTCTCTCCTTTTATGACACATCTTCACACTCGGGATACAAATAAGGTATATTTAATGCATATACATAGTCCCATGATCCTTCACTTTGATCTGAGGAATATCTTCAGGTTCTGTAAGGTCATGAGGGTGATTAATTTACATTCATATCATTAAATTAACCAAAAATTACAACAAGCAACTGGTGTTGTTTATCTTAGTTCCATCACAACCTCCGGCAGCCTTCAAGTTAACTGCAAGCTCTTCTACCAGCATCACAGCTTCCTGGCAGTTGCCACCAGTCTATGCCAGACATGGAAGAAACATTACAGGGTCTAAACTGTTCTACAGAAAGAAAGGTTCTGTGGGGTCAGCAACAACCCTGACTTTAAGCAGTGGATCGACATTAAGTAGAAATGTCACCTGGCTTGATAAGTACACAGAGTACGAATTTCAAATGTTGGCCTTCACCTCTGATGGTGATGGACCAAAGAGCGCTGTTGAGGTGGAGAGAACAAAAGAAGATGGTATGTGATAAGTGAAAGTGGAAGAGAAAAGATTAACACGACTTTTATAAATAAATTAATAAGAACTGCGGATAACATCAAGGAAAGAAATGATCCTCCCAAGTAGGCTGTAATTTCAAGCAATTACAGCAAAGAAGCTTGCTACTGATTCAGGCATCGATAGGATTTGAACCTACTTCCCCCAGATACTAGATGGGTGTTGCTACCAACTGAGCTATAAAGTTACAGGTTAGGAGCGAGGTAATTTTTCAGAGCCTTCATTGTTTGGTAGTAACAACTAACAAGACCAGTAAGGCATTAAGTGCTACAGTTTTTTAATTGCAGCTCCATCACAAGCCCCGAGGAGCTTCAGTGCGACTGCAGTTACTTCTACAATTATCACAGCATCCTGGCAGTTACCACCAGCAGACTCCAGAAATGGAATAATTATAGGATTCAAATTGTTTTACAAAAAGAGAGGCTCTGCTGGAGCAGCAACCCCCTTGACCATGAACAATGGAACAACATTAAGTAGAGATGTCGCTGGGCTTGATATTTACACAGAATATGAATTTGAAGTATTGGCCTTTACTTCAGTTGGTGATGGACCAAGGAGTTCTCCTGTAGTGGTGGTGAGAACCATGAAACGTGGTAAGAATTTTAAAAAGATGTTTAATCTTTATTGTTATTGTTTAATTTTACATTTGCAGTAACCAAAATGGCGTTTTGTGGTTTATAGTATTATATTTGTAGGGTTAGTTATACATGTTTAGCCCACAGATTCTGTGCTGAAATGCTTTTAGGCATTGAGAAGTTAAAAAACTTTGCCTTTATACAAACGTTATGCCTCTTTTAAGATCTCATGCACTTGAAGGAAAATGGAAAGGAACGGAAAGTGACATTTTGAAAGCTGTGTATTTGGTTTGTGATGAGATCAAACGTATATTCTCTCTGTATGGCCAATTAAGAATACTTATTTAAGTTCTGAGTTTAATGGCTGCTTTGCTTAAAATAATGTAAAACAAGTGCTAGGGATTTCTAGGGAATAACAATGTGTCTGAGGCAAGCCTTAGATGAAATAGGGCTCTTAGAGCGGTCAAATCCCTAGAAAACGGCCATGAGCCCTCACTCTAGGCCGATGTCTTTCTTAGCGGACCGTAAGACTACATGGAAGTCATGTAAGCCTAGGACAAAGCATGGCCCTGAACTTTTCATGGTACCCAGGAACCCTCGTTTGCAGACAAAAATTTGATGGCCGCCTATACAAGCTTTAAGAGAACTGCTAGAACGGTGACAGTAAACTCTTAAGACAAGAGCATGATTGTACTTGAAAACTGTTCGGGAATGTTTGGAAATGACAGCTACAACACTACAGAGGCTCAAGACAGCTGTTACAAAAGGTCTGGCCAACAAAAGAAGATGAATCCCACAAAATTTGCCATGAATAGTCGAAGAAAAAAAATTAATTGATAGGGCCGAGGAAGGCGTGAAGAGAATCGATGCAAAGCCACCGAAGAAAACTTGAAATCAAGCATTGCAAAGCAACCTGGGACTGCCCACGAATGTTTGCAACTGGGCTGCTTGAGATCTAAAAGATACATTTCATTATTGTGACAAAGTTACGATAATGATATTTCTATCATCGAAAGGGAAGCTCTACTCGTCCAATGTAAAAACTGATTAATAAAACTGAACCATCCATTTATTAATGGTATGTATTCAGATATCTCAGGAGCTTTTCCCTCCTAAATCATCATCCTGCTGTTGTTCTAGCGTTTTGGTCTTGGTGAAAGTTTTACTAACAGTTTTTAGCAAGCTTGTAATGCCATATTCAAGCGCACCACATGGTTGCATATGAATGGCTAATTTTTTTGTGGTTCTATTTTGCAAACTTTGTAAGTGCAGTCTTATTTCGTAGACATCGATACCAAAGGTGTTGTTCCTTCCAGGTGATACTATTTGTGTTTTGTTGTCTTGTTTTGTTTTATTTCCTTCATATGTTTTTCTTATTCAGATATTCGGAGACGTTAAGCACTCAGTGAGCACACTTGAACCTAATTTGATCTAACCTTTGATTTGTTTAACAATGAAAGGCTCAAATGCTGATGTGGTTGGTTGTCTGTTTTGAAGTTGGCCATCAACTGAGGAGCTTTTTATGTTATTGTTTAGCTGAGAAGAGAGGCTGCAAAGCCACCATGCTACTTTTTGTCCTGAGCTTTGTTAAGGAATAACTAATCCATTTTTATGAAATCTCAGATAAACCTCACGTCAATGATCTTCCTGAAAGAACCATTACAGGAGTTGGCGAACTGGCGGTGTTGACTTGTGATGTTAGTGGCGACCTTGAGGCTTCTGTTACCTGGACCAAAGATGGACTTACCAGTATACCTCGCGCTCAGTTCAAGAACAGCGGCAAGATACTTATTATACAAAATGTTGTCCCTGGTGACAGTGGCGTTTATGAATGTAAAGCAATGAACTTGTTTGGAGAGAGCCGTACATCTACGGTACTAATTGTTGCTGGTACGTAGAAACTGATTTACAATTACATTAAAAATTACATAACAATTGCTTAATCATTTCTTCTGTGAGGTAAATATGTGGAAGAGTAGGTGTATTATTTTTAACAATACGTCAGAAAATTTGCCAACCTCTACCAAAGTTAATGACCAAGTATGGTTATGCTGAGCACCACGATGATCACCTTAGCAACTCGTATAAAACGTACTCCAGCCTCTTATTTACAGGTCATTCAACAGTCATTGGACTTGAAGGTTAAAATAGCATTTTGAAAATTACCAGTAACAACAAGGCAAACGACTACTCAAAGTGCAAACCAAACGTACATCATGGTAGTGTCCCCATATCTTTGTTATACCCTTCCCCGTTTTGCATGAGCATAATCTTGTCAAAATTTTTTTTTGTCTCAATACAATTTTAAATCTTTCCACACAGTGGCACCCAGAATTATGGAAGAGCTTTCCCCTTCTGAAGTAATTTGTGAAAAGCAAACTCCGTGTTTTCTCTCATGTCAAGCATCAAGTTATATCCCGTTTAACTACTCTTGGACGAAGGATGGCCAGGTTCCAACTAGTGATAACATCAAGTTGATGAATAACAGTATCATCGTCACGCCACGGGATAGACAAGATTATGGAGAGTATGTGTGTCACGCTACAAACAGCCTTGGATCAACAGAGTATACAATCACTCTGCTTTCTCCTAAAGGTAATCAAGATGACGAGGGTAAATATTCTTCCTAAATATTTGTACATTCTTAAATGTTTTCCTTTCAAAAATTTTGGAAAGCCCAGAACTATGAAGTCCAGTTAAGAGTTTTGGGGCTTCTAATTACAGTTATTTTGTATAATCATTTATGTATCAAAAGCAATATTTTGTGGTGGTCTCATGCGCCGACGAAAGTTATCATATTGTGCAATGCAGGTAGATCATACCATATATCAAAACTGGCCTGTTAGGCTGTAACTAAAGAAAAAAAGAGCTATATATACCATTGTTGAGGGGGCTCAAGGCTAAAATATTTCTGTGTTTCTCCCGTTGTTGTCCTAATGGCTCAAAGTCTCTGAAGGACGAATTTTGAATGAAGAAAGAATAAGAAAATTATAGGATAGAATGAAGAACGACCTAAAGACGAGAACGTTTGTTAAAGTATTTAGGTTTCAGGGTTAAAAGAAACTTCGTATTCCTTAGCGTGAAATTGCTTAAAAAAAAACAACAACAACAACTAAACTATGTTTTCAGTGTTTGATGGTTGGTTCTAAAGTCGTTGGTTTTCCTTCGCAAGGTATACCACGAAGCATCTTCCTTGCTAGTGTAATCGCGCTGTGTTGTGCTGTGGTTGTGTTGCTCATCATAATTTGTGGGCTGATATGGCAGCGGAGACGAGCTGTTTCCAGTGAAAGGATACAGGGTAAAGAAAAGGTTGACTTTCACGGCGTCAAATCTTCACCTGATCGACAGTCGAATGATGAACAAGCTTCAGACCCAAATACGTATATGGAACTCAAAGCCAGGCTCCCGAACCATAAACAGTCTCATGTTCCAACTGAGTATCAGTGGCTACAGGAAGTACCCATGAACCCCGAATATTACAATATGGTGGTGCTTCAGAAAGAAATTGGCGGGAAACAAAATGAAGAAGTGTATGAGGAAATATGATAATCCCCAAATAATTTCCTCAAGAACAGACATGACTACAATTGGTTTCTGGTCAAGGCAGTTTATCAGCCAATTTACAGCAGTGCGGCTGTAAGAGCTTCCTCGGCTAGCAACGACTTTTATTTGGTCGATTCGAAATGAATTATATTAATCTTTCTCGTATTTTACGCATATCTGTAGAATTATAGGGAATCCATGTTATGAAGTGAGATTTAATCTGCAATTGCATATCCCAGAAGCAGCATGAAAATTTCAATTCGAGTTAAAGTGAGTTCTGAACCAGAATTAAAGTTAAAGTACTGAATTTGCAAACTCGTTTAAGAGCCAGTAGATATAAAAAGAGAGCAAAATGTAAAAATGTAAAGGAAGTTGTTCCTTATATTTTAACTTTTAAGGAAAATTACATTTTTTGAACCGTTTATTATGTTCTTATACATAGTAGATTCTTCTAAATCGTAAAACAAATCTGGTTTGTACTCTTCCTTTGAAGAAATTGAAAAAGGTTAGCTTACAGAATATTATTGTTAGATATTTGTTGATAGCTGAATAGAAAATTTACACTCTAGTCTCTTGAAGATATTTCTTAGTCAGCCTATTTACAAATTGAAGAAAATGGGAGATGAACGTTGTTCGTGTCTCACGATAGAGTCACTTAGAGTCGACGTTTGGAATAATAGTGAGGATCGAAATGCACTGATAGCAGCGTGCTACAAATAGCGAAACGTAAACAATCGACCTCATCGCCTGATGAAGACGAGCAGTATTGCAATCGAAACGTCGCGATCTACATCTTAAGTGACTCTATCGTGAGATAAACGAACAAAGTTCATCTCCTATCTCCTATATTTTATTAACCCCTTAACTCCCAGATCAAATTTGTAATTCTCCCTACTGTCAACTATACAATTCTTATAATGTTCATTCAGAGAATTCAGTATTGGATCAACTAATTATCTCTAAATTGATATTTTTCTTTATTCTCATCACTCATCTAGTTGATATTGTATTGATACTGTAAGGAGAAATTCTGCCTTGGTCACTCATGGGAGTTAAAGGGTTAAATTGAAAAATGTTTGGAAAGATTTTTCCAATGCAATAAAATATTATTATTATTATATTCAACTGTATCTAAGCAACACAATGGTTGTAGATAATGGAATAAAAAGTTTTCACGAAAAGATATCTTTTTATAACATGCTCTGTAATTCCAACGTGTTGATTAGAAAAAACTCAGTACTTTTAGGTTTAGGAAGCTTTCGTTGCAAAGTATCCGTGTAGTGTACTTTTGAATTGTTTAACCCTTTCCACCCTAACATCAGTATGCATATTCTCCATACTGCTCTCTATACATTTCCTAAAGTGCTGACGAGGAGAATTTGTTTAACAATCACGGGCTTCTTCAGCTGGTGGTCATTTTCTTTATTCTCATTACCTTAATATGTGATTCAGGGGTGATATTGTAAGGAGAAATTAAATGCTAGTGACCCTTAAAGGTTAAAGGGCTAATTTCTAAGCAGATACTCATTTAGATTTTCCTTCTTGGATTGCGGTGTTGTTTTTCTTTTCGTATTGGTAAACTCCTGTTGCTTAACTTGATGTTCATATTTTCTTTCGATTTTTATTTATCAGGATTACAGACAACGTAATGCGTACATTCTGACTCAAGCTTTATAAGATGACAGTATTATCTCGGTCCGTAAAATGCAAAAGAAAAAAAAGGAACTCGGCCAATATCCAATATTCAGCTTCGTTAATAACGCATATATTGACACATTGTAGCAAAAGAGTTATCTTTTTTATTGAACCAAAAATTTCGTGTAGTTAAAACGAGCGTGCGATAGCTAGTCGCTGTATTCTTCAAGTCACGGCAAACTCCCATGGGCAAATAGTAGGCATTAAATTGACCAATCAGAGCGCGCGCTTTACGTTGGTCGTTGGAAATCTAAAAAACCCAGTGATTAAATTATTACTGCTACGTCCATAGCATCATCAAGGGGTGAAATCCAAACTGATGAAAAAACCGACACGCGAGCTCCCGTAACAAGTATATATACTGTAAAGAACTAAATGTATCATAATTTAGAAATTAACATAAGCTTATTTAAAAATAAGATTTACATGCATTGACGATATTCCTACAAACTATGCAAAGACGAGCTTGGTTTTATGGCGAATGTATAATTTTTTTTGATTTCTCATAAATGGGTCTTATATTTCCGCACTTGTTAGTTTACACGTATTCGTTTGGTTTTTCCACGTACCATCTCGACACAATTATTTTCGCACTTTAGGAAGGTTTGAATAAAGGCTTAAAAAAAATTCAACTTCTTGAAAACAAAGCGGATAGTCCCAAAGGTAATCTATTGTTTGCGCTATTGTTTTCTTCAACAAAAGACTGTATGCATAATGAAGTATGGGGCTGTGCGGAAATTTTGCCCAAAGACATCTTGCGTGACCGCATACCTTGACACACAATTGAAACATGGCGCAGTTTAATCTCGAGCTTTGTTCCTGTGTAGTTGTTCTCGTTGTATTTCTTCCTCTGGCTTCAGGTGAGCACCATATCATATCAAATCTACTCGAAAGGTTTATTTTTATTTGAATACTACATTTAGCAGAAATAGTGGGATATGTTTTTCAGTTTTGAGAGCTGGAGCTTAAGACTTCCGCGTACCATCGTAACTTAATCGCTAATGCTGTCAGCATTAAAACCAGATTAGAGTAGTGTTTATTAATCTTGGACAGATACCAAGCTCTCTTTAAAAACAATCCTTTCCAAAGCATGTTTGGGAATGTGACCAAACAATTGAATAAATTTGGGTTTATTCGCTACATTTACTAAATGCTAAAGTACGTTCAAGCGACTTGTGAACATTCAGTTCAAACAGTCCTTGGGGGTAAAACGACGCCACGAACCTTTCTGTCGAAAAATTCATTCTCATCCATGAAAAACTTGGGTTTTGAAGCTAATAGAACAACCTGGCAGAGACTCATACCGATGGTAAGTTTTAATGTAATACTAATACAAGTCATTTAACTGAGATTTTGTCGTCGGACATATTTATTGCTACCGTCGTCAACTAAACTTCTACGCATGCCTCAGGCATTGACTGATTCCATGTCTGCCTCAGAAACGTGTCTTTTCCAATCTTGTGGACAAAAATCAATACATTATGCTTACATTGGAGCTTAAGGAGAGCAAACAGATAATTGAAATTGTCTGCCTTTTCCAGTATTTCGCTCAGTTTCGCATTGAAACAATCATTATTCATTTCCATTTCTCAAGGGAGGAAGGTGCGCGATTCACACGCGTGCATGCCCATGCAGGCGAAGAAGGCCGTTTCCTTTTGCCCCCGCGAGTCACACTCATGGCTGTCTCTCGCCCAGTTTTCCTTGCAGTTAACGATATGCGACCGCGGCGATAAAATATCGAGCGTCGGACAGAAAGCGAATAGCTACCACTGCATTGACTGACTGGCTTCGCAAAATACCTATTTACAATTACCGTAATTTTTCGAATAAGCACTCACTCTTTGATAAGCGTCCTCTCTCGAATAAGCGACCCTCTATCTCACTTTCTTCAATTACTAGTAGGTATACAAGGAAATCCTGTTTCTATTGCCACTTTATCTATAACATTTTAGGCTTCAACCACCGCCGCATCAGGACAGGAGAGTAGATTCTTTTCCGTTCCAGTTATGTTTACCTCCATGTGCTTGCAGAGTTCCTTTACAATTTTTAAATAAATAAACAAATACGGTTCTTCGAAATACTTTAAATAGAGTTTGGGTTGAAAGTTGCAAAAAAGCAATGAACTACTAAAACCTCAAACTTACATACTTCAGCTGGAATAAAAATGTTTTCACTGTAGATGAAATCAACTAGATCGTACATTGATTTAACTATCAAAGCCACATCCATAGCATCAAAGGGTGAAATTCAATCTGAACGACAAACCAACACACACTTATGTGATAACTATAAAAATACTGCAAAGAACAAAATGCATTATTTAGAAATAAGCATAAACTGATTGAAAGCTCCAGATTTACATGTCTTAGCGCAATGCTACAAATTATGCAAATACGAGCTTGAGTGGCGAGGAAACAGACATGTTTTGTCGCATGAGCTTTCTGTTACAAAAGGCCGGACTAGCAAAACAATCGTGACCACATACCGTGACACATCCAATCAAAACATGGCGCAGTTTAATCTCGAGCTTTGTTTCCGTGTAGTTGTCCTCGCTGTATTTTTTACTCTGGCTTCAAGTGAGCGCTATATCATATCAAATCTACTTGAAAGGTTTATTGTAATTTTGAATGCTACAATTAGCAGAAATGGTGGGATATATCTTTTAGTTTAGGGAGCTAAAGCTTAAGACCGGATA
Source organism: Pocillopora damicornis (assembly GCF_964200805.1). Taxonomy (NCBI): domain Eukaryota; kingdom Metazoa; phylum Cnidaria; class Anthozoa; order Scleractinia; family Pocilloporidae; genus Pocillopora; species Pocillopora damicornis. The sequence continues at coordinate 4,278,695 of NC_142680.1, forward strand.
CCATTGCAACTTAATCGCCAATGCAGACAGCATCAATACCAAAAAGATAGGAAAGCTCTTCCGGGTTTCGCTTCTCCTTTTCATGAAAACATTATCTTAAAACGAATGTGAATGTTGACTCCTTCATGCTTTTTTGGCAAGCTCGGCTAAGAAGGAAAGAGTTGTTTACGAAAAGCAATTTAAACTTTACATCATTTAGCAAATAGACAGAGAGTCCGAAACCATTATGTCTTTTTAGTAGACTTTTTATCAATGTCAAAATAAACCACTCAAGGAAATTATGCTACCTAGACTATGTACTCGATGATTTTAGGTATACACTTTAATGGAAGGATTTCAGTTTAACTCGGCACTATTCTAAGGCAGAGATAGTTTCAAATATAGTCTAATGTTTTTGCCGTGGTTCTTTTCATTAAGGAACTCTATACATAATAAATTATGAATGATATCATGGATTATGCGAATTCCAGCATATATTAGTTAACTCAGTTGCATTTCCAACAACCTGTACATTCTTGCCTTGCACCCCAGAAATTGTGCATTTACCCAAAAATTCAACTTATCTTTCATCTAAGGAAGGATTAATAACCCTGTTTTCCTGTGTCAAGTTATTTAGTAAATAAACCATCAGGTGGTTGGTATGTCTGTAGCTGAGATATTGTCCGGAAAAGAAATATTTGGCAAAGAAGCGAAGCTTGGATGGCAAATGAGTAATTGTGAGTAGAAACCCTCAGTCAAGGACATTATTAGTCGACATACCAGCAAGTCAGATAGAGGTTTATCATTAAACAATCCCTCTATTAATGTATTGTATATTGAGCAGCATTTAGATCACTTTCTAATGTCACTCTCACCAGACTTTAAAAAACGAGTTCGTTTTTCTTCCATGCTTTGCGGCTCGTTAAATATGCACCATTAGCCACTTGTTAACTATCTGAACCTTTAACTAGAGGTACCCATTAGAGAGAATCAAGGCTTGCGCGTCCCTTTTACATCCAACCCTTTATCCCTATCACAATTATAATTACGAATATGTCATAATGCAAATGTAAATTTTGCTTCTATAGGGGCTTGTGTTGATTTTGACCTTGGAATGAGTAGCGGAACAATTCCAAATAGTAATATAACTGCTTCTTCTGAACAAAGTGCCAGCACACCAGCCAAAAATGGTCGACTGAACTACACATCAGGATCATCATGGTGTGCACGAAGAAGCGATACTAACCCATATCTACAGATCGATCTACAGACACTTTATATCATCTGTGCTGTGTCCACTCAAGGGAATTCTCATGCAGATCAGTGGGTGAAGAATTTCACACTGCAATTATCTACAGATGGGACAACTTGGACAGACTACAATGAAGGTGGACAAATCAAGGTATATAGGAAGTAGGATGTGGTCACAGTTAGTTGTATGCCAATAGAACATGCTTGTAAATTCTAACAATACGGAATATCTTACAGGTAAAATGATGTCTCGTCCTGAGAATTTTTTATCTCAATAGCATTTACACTATTTGTATTCATATAGTTACTACGTTCTTAATTTGAGAAAAATGTTATTGATGGCATGTGACTATTTGTTGGCTTCAAGTTTCTGAGAGGAAATGATGACAGGAACTCAGAAGTGAAGCATGTTGTTTATGGAGTGCTAACAAGATATCTGCGATTCTTACCACGAACATACCAGGATGGAGTGTGTATGAGAACAGAGATTTTTGGAGTGAAAAAAAGCCCAAGTGAGTATAACACTTTAATGTATTTTGCATGTGTGCTATTATCATGTTATCATTATTACTGCCATATTGTGAGAGTAGTCTAAGATACTCTTTTAACATTTACACAAGTTTTTCAAGGCATGTAAAAGGAGACTAGCTGATAGAAAAGGGCTGGGTTTTAATTAATTGTTTGGTACTCAAAGCGTCATTATGAACCTTTAAAAATCTTGTAATCTTTAATTTGTAGATCAAGTGCGTTTTTTGTGAAGTGAATAATGCAAATTAATGGCTTTAAAGTATCGGGTAAAAGTACAAACTAAGTTGAAGAGAGAGTAGGTCTACAGATCATGTACACGTTATTTGTCTGATTACTTGAATTATTAAACATGATTTGTATAAAGATACATGGAGCCTCATCGTGGTCTCAACTTATATTTTATTTGGTAAACGAACGAAAAAAACTCTGAAATCTACATGCCTTATGCTAACACGCCCCACGGCGCATGCATAAGACCGCAGACCTAATATGATTACAATTTGCATGGCACTATGAAGGCTGATTCTAAATTATTACCTTGTAGCTTGTGAAATGGAGGCCATTGGTTTGGCGTTTGGTGGTACAATTCCAGATAGCAGCTTCTCTGCCTCATCACATTATGATCATAGGTATAAACCCTCTAATGGTCGACTTAATGGAAATAGCCGGGGTTGGGCACCCAAAACTAAGTTCGATCCTGCTGACTACCTCCAAATTGACTTTCTGTATGAGTATGTTATCTGTGCTGTTGCTACCCAAGGAGCTAATGGTATCAATGAGTGGACAGAAAACTACGAGATTCAGTTATCAGTGGATGGTAATACTATGGTTACCTACCAAGAAAACAATGCAGACAGGGTAAGTTTATATAAAAGTCATGTGAATATTCATGTAAGTTACAAAAAAGCCAATAGTATATAGGTCCTAGAACACTGTCTCAATTTTTTGAGTCAAGAGGAGGGAGGTAAAAGAAGTGTGTACTTGGTCAAGGCTCAGTCTTGTTGTTTAATAAAGTATGTAATCTATAGCAAAGAAAATAAAAATATTGTGTGAAAGGGCTTTCGAAAAGTCTTATTTTTCAGTGTTTGTCCAACCAGTGGTTCTCATACTATAATCTCTCTCGAACTACCTGTATCTCTCCTTTAGGCTATTCACCAGAAATGGTATACAGGGTCACATACCGGTGTTTTTGAGTTAGTTTTGTAACAACAGAAACTAGGTCTTTCAATAGCTATTAGAGACGTGTAAGTAACTGATACTTAATAGTGGTCAATGAAGCAGTACTATCAAGAGTATTTTGACACAATTATTTCACATTTTGTACCACAAACTACAGGTCTTTCTCGGAAACTCAAATCAAAATAGCGTCGTAAAAAACAGTCTCCAGGAATTTGCAAGTGCAAAGTTTATCCGTTTTAAGCCAACGGCATATAGTGGCTTTAAAGCTCTGAGAGTGGAAGTTTATGGAATACTTCTTTCAAAAGGTATTTATTTGCACTTGTTTTTATCTCCCCCTGAGACAAAAATGAAGTCACATTATTCAAATTATTTGTGGAAGACAAGCCTAGGTAATTGTGCAGAGCTAGCTAACGGCGAGTTATAAACTATCCAATATTGATAGAGCCTTGTAATTGGTCGGGTGAAAATTTTTTTAAAAATAACTTTAAATTCATAGCTGACCATAAGAGATGAGAGAAAATGAAAATAAATAAATTTAGGTTTTTTTTAAAAGACTTAAATATCGTTTTAAAATTCTTGAATCCATCATGCTCAGATCCTTCAGGTTCTCTTTCCGTTAAATTGCTTAGATTATTATTTGTGCTTGATATGAAACAGTGTCTGATGTGATTTTAGCATTGTACATTGTAGATTCTGGAGCCCAGTGGGTTTCCATTACAACAGCATCATTTCTCTCCTTTTATGTATAGCACATCTTCACACTCAGGATACAAATAATGTATATTTAATGCATGTGCACAGTCCCATGATCCTTCTCTTTGATCCGAGGAACATCTAAGGCTCTGTAAGGTCATGAGGGTGATTAATTTACATTCATATCACTAAATCAACTAAAAATTATAACAAGCAACTGATGTTGTTCATTTCAGTTCCATCACAACCTCCGGCAGTCTTCAAGTTAACTGCAAGCTCTTCTACCAGCATCACAGCTTCCTGGCAGTTGCCACCAGTCTTTGCCAGACATGGAAGAAACATTACAGGGTTTAAACTGTTCTACAAAAAGAAAGGTTCTGGTGGATCAGCGACAACCTTGACTATTAGCAAGGGATCGACATTAAGTAGAAATGTCACCTGGCTTGATAAGTACACAGAGTACGAATTTAAAGTGTTGGCCTTCACCTCTGATGGTGATGGACCAAATAGTTCTGTTGAGGTGGAAAGGACAATGGAAGATGGTATGTGACAGATTGGGAAGGATGATAATCTCATTGCTGTGTTTATGGTGTGTTGTATGTTTATCAAGGGTGCGTGGTTGAGTAGGTGACCAAAGGAATAAATAACCATGTTGTTACCTTGGATCGAATTGATAATTTATTCTATCAAAACTTTCAAAACATAATAGCAATAAATTTGAGTTGACAGGAGAAGATTTTACATCAAGTGAGCTTAAGGAAAAATATCTATGCAGTTACTTTTGATTGATTCAATTATTTACTTTATAAAAACTTTCAAAACAGAAAAAGCAATGAATTTGAATGGAAAAGCAGAGATTTTACATTAGGAATTGAGATGTTTTTTACAAATAAGCATACTGATCAAAACACTGTCCAATTGCAGTTCCTTCACAACCTCCATCTAACTTTATGGTCGGGGCAACCTCTTCTACCAGTGTTAGAGCATCCTGGCAGTTACCAGCTGAAAATTCTACAAATGGAATAATCAATGGCTTTAAACTGTTTTACAAAAAGAGAAGTTCTTCAGGGCCAGGAACTGTCCTTCTTATTAAAAGTGCAGCAGTTTTAAACAAAGTTGTTGATGGGCTTGATAAGTACACAGAATATGAATTTCAAGTGTTGGCCTTCACTTCTGTTGGTGATGGAAAAAACAGCTCTGTGGTTGTTAATAGAACAAAAGAGGATGGTAAGAGTTGTCATTTGTGATTTAATCAAAGGCTAGACATGTCTTCTCTTCTGAAGAGTTATTAAGAGAATATTGAAAATAGATATGTAACCAGAGTTTTGTGAGGGGAAAGACGATGACTTAATTATAGTATACAGGAAACTATTTCAACATAACTAACCAAATGATTGCATCTTGATTAGCAATTATAGCATTTCAATTTGCTCATGAAAATTATGCTTGTTGGAAGATGTTGGTGATTCTGATTGTTTTTTTTATTGGCAGCCTTCCATATGCATTTAGACCCCAAAGGTGCACCTATTTTGTGTAAGAGGTTGATAATAATTTATGTATGAGGGTCCATGACCATCATTTTTTGGAACCTCATCCATTTTTAAATCAATTTTTTTTGTACCCAAGGAGAGATTTGTAAAAATAGAGGTGAAATGTCATCAGATTCCCTTTCTTTCAAAAATGCTGTCTTAGCACAGATTATATGGCAATTAAATTAACTTATTTTGAATATGTTTTGAAAGTGTACCAGAATTTAACTGGGTAAATCATGTACAAAATGCTAATTTTTCTCAACATATTTGCATAATTAAGCACCCTGAAAAGATTTCTGCTCAACGATGAAGGAAAGGTGATGATGAAATAATATCTTCATGATGTAATAAATATGATTTAGAAATTATTATGATTATTATCCCAACATAAATGTATCTTCCTTATTACAGCTCCTTCAAAGCCTCCTAGAGGCTTTAATCTGACTGCATCCTCTTCTACTAGTATTACAGCATCCTGGCAGTTACCGCCAGCAAATTCCAGAAATGGAATAATCAAAGGATTTAAATTGTTCTATCAAGAGAAAGGCTCTGCAGGACCAGGATTGATGCAGTATATAACAGATGAGTCAACGCGTATTGAAGTAGTCACTGGGCTTTACAAGTACACAGAATATGAATTTGAAATACTGGCATTCACTTCTGTTGGTGATGGACCAAAGAGTTCCATTTTAACTGAAAGAACAAAAGAGGATGGTAAGACATGTAGAATATTTATATTGTTGCCCAAATACTCGGTGAATTTCCTCCCATATGGAGCTTTCTTTCTTTTCATAATATTAATAGAACAGTTGGTTTTAAGAAAACATAGGAGGCTGGTAAGAATTATGATCCTTTGATAATTCTTGTTACTGTGAAACCCTGAAAACCCTGGACAGCAAAAACGATTCTTGAATGCTATTCTGCCTGAAAAAATGCTATTCTGCCTGAAAAAATGCTATTCTGCCTGAAAGAATTACTGCAGGCTCAAAAAAATTAGTTACTTTCATCTTGTTGCTAACCTTGAAATGATTATCCAAGGAAGTTATGAAATGACAGAGGAGCAATTTTCATTCACAATATGCAGGTTATCAAGGAAGGGATGATTTAGTGCAAAATCATTTTTAGGCTTGAAGTAAAGTCCTTCGTGCAAGAAATTTAACCATGACAATAGACCTTTTTAATGCCATTGCCATCTTGGATCATCCAGTTCTCCATGATAAATTTATTCTCAATTAGCCGTGGAAACTGCACCTACAGTTGTAGTGAGTGTAAAAGGGCAAGAGCTGGCGTTGTCAAAGTATTTAATCATCTTTCCTTAGAAGTCGAACTCTTCATTGACAATATGTCAACGTATGTCTCAATCATTTGTTCCCTTCTTTTTCATTTTAGACACTTGAAGTAAGAAAAAAAAAACTTAGTTATCAGTTCTCTGTCTTGATCCAGTCTTCTTTCTTTTAACCCTTGACCCTTATATAATCATGAACTGTCACAAAACCCCGTCGTTTTTAATGGCTGTTCTTCTGTTATTTGTTATTCAAGTGAAGAAAATGATGGTAAACCTCTTCAAACGTTAGTTTCTTTAAGAGAATTTTTTGACACTCCAATTGATGCTTCCAAGGAATTTTAATTATTCTGAGTGTCATGCGATTTCTGGCAATGAAGTTGTGGTGTTGGTCAGATTGTTACCATAATAGTTTTCAATCTGATACCAATGATTCCAAAATGTAGTTTGGGGTCTTGCAAAATCATATAAAAATGGAACTATTAATATTTGTATCCGGATGTATTGTTCCCCATGTTATGATCAGTATTAGGTGGAAGCTATCCTTACCTGTTAAGCCAAGTAGTTCTTGTTATATAGTTATGTTATGTAGTCTATTGTTTAATATCCAAACAAAATTTTTAGGAAAATGCTACTGCAATTTACTCCTGGTTTGAAGTAGACTGAACTATTTTTAATTTCTCTCATGTTATTTATATTGGTATCTTAAAACAATTTATGCACAATTTGTATATTGCATAGGCCAAGATGGCTTTGGTTTCCCTTGCCAGTTTACAAAGCACTTCCGAAACTTCCTTCAACAAAATACAAATCCTGGTGAATCATTGCAGAGTCAACAAAAATTTGATGTCGATACAACAAACATTCCAAACATTTACTGACAGTATTTCAGGTGTTCATGGTATGAAGAGTTTGACTGTAAAACACCTGTTCCTGCCGATACATAAAAATTTACTGTTAGAGCTGTGACTATTGAACCTGGACCAAATAGGACAATTACTGTAACTACAAAGGGAACGGGTAAACTTCGCTTCATATCTTGAAATGACTTCTTTTCTTAAAAACAAGAACAAAAATGACCATGTTATTTTTACCACACTAAACTAAATTTTTATACATTGTGTTAATTCAAAGAACAAACAGTAGCTGGTCGCCCAAAATAACTTAATAGCTAAACTAGTTGGGTTACTCCTTTTTATTAATTGGAATAAACACAAAAGTAGGGAAAAAAGTGGTAATTGGATAAATTATTTATGCCTATATCTTAATTGAATATAGTACCAATAGTGCAAATAATCTAAAGGTGATTCGGCAACACTAATTTACATAAATGAAAGAATAAAACAAATCAGGAAGAAAGATGAGGATTGTTGAAAATGAGCAACTTAGGATAAGTGATTGCCATTTGCTGTGAACAATTAACAAAAATTATTGTTCTTTGTTAATTGAAGACTTAAATAGTCCTTATTGTTCAGCTATCACTTGTGGAAAGGAAATATCTTAGATTTTAGACTTGTCCTGGTACATTTTTGGGTGACAGAGGTTAAACTGTGAGTTAAGTTTGTCGAAAATTCTTTGTATTTTTCTCCAGATCGTGGTGAAAATATTTCCCCTTTGTGAATAGAACACCTCAACGTTTTTTTCTAAAAATAAGTAGTACTGTCCTCTGATAATTTAGAGGTTTTTTACTCTATTTCTTAGCACCAAGTGGTGGCCCAGAACCTCTTTCACTCTCCTCAGTGGACAAGACGACTTTTAACATTTCATGGGAACCTCTACCAAGAGAAAAGAGTCACGGAAAAGTTATTTTGTATGAAGTCAAGGCGGTCTTCTTGAGGAAAGGAAATTTGCGCAAACGATCTGTCATTAACAGCCCCTCTGTCAATACGTCGGTGACATATGTTGTCCTGTCTGACTTGGAACTTTGTGCTAAATATAATGTCTCTGTTCGAGCTTACACAGCAGAAGGGCCTGGACCCTATGGCGAACCTTTGGAACTGGAAACATCAAGTGAGTTTGATGAGATTATTATGAAAATTGTATTGGTTTGTGACATGATTGGTGAAAAAAAATACTAAAAAAAAAATTTTGTTTATTTTATGATTATTGACAATTTATAAAAAAGCACAACTTGTAACATTCATCATATGATTAGATTCTTTCCTCAAGTTATTCTGACTCAATAACTTTTTCAATATACAAGGTCTTCCTTTAACTTTTTTGTTCTTTAACATAACACTACAGGACCTGACGCACCAGGGGAATTTAAAGTAACAGACTCAGGTACAAACCAGATTACCCTGGCGTGGAAACAATATGATAAAAAGGAAACAATTGTCTATGCTGTAAGTTGGATTAATACATAGTTAGACATGTCTTGAAATAATAATAATAATAATAATAATAATAATAATAATAATAATAATCGAAATATTTCTCCAGGATAACCCTTCAATACAAAAGTACTGTTATCAACGGGGTTCTGCTGATTAAGAATTTAAAACTAAGAAATATGAAATTATTAAAATATCTATAAGATAGTACCTATAGTACTATCTATAGGCAAACTTAATGTTTGTGTGAGATGTTTTATGCATATTCATATTTTTAGTGCTGATACTAATAAATGTGTAATGACGATGCCAAAGGGAATTCCTTAATATGTTTCATAAGCAGGATTTTGTTTCAATACGAAATTTACTTTTCAAAAGAAAAAAAAACTCTTATCTTTGCAAGATTTTGAAGAAACTTTAACCCTTGTGAATGGCTTGATTCCAAGTCAAACCAATTGTATCTTAGTCCCAACGTCATATATTTACCAAAAGGAAGTCCTTTTTATATATTTTGACTCAATTTAAAAAACAAAAGTAACCAGGCAAGTAACCCAAAATGAGAACAGAGTCATCATTTCAGCTGGAAACTATTGACTTTACTCAAATCCCATCCCAAGACCAATCTTGAAATCGCATAATTTATATCAAAACAAAAAGTCAAAATCACAAAACTTATTTATTTTATCGGAATATTAATTGTTCCTCGAAATTCAAAATTGCTATATAAAAAACTTTGTATAATTTAATTTGTCCAAGCTTACTTCCTATCAGAGATTTAAAAATTAGATCAACGTAGATTCTATAACTCGGCTTGAATTACAGAAACAATAAATTTGAAGTAATTTGATATCGGAGCCTTTTGTACTTAATCGTGTAGGTGGAGTACACTGGAACAAAGTCCTACAATAAAACGTTCAGAGATGAGCGGACTATAGAAGCAATAAAGGCAACAACACAGAAAGTAGAAGGGTTGATTCCAGGCACCACATATAAATTTAGAGTTCATGGCACCTCTGTTTGTGGCGAGAGCGCTTCCGAAGTCGTCTCAAAGATGACAGATATGATGGGTAAGTTTCCAAATTCTTTGAGGCCAACCAATCATTGTAATAGGTTATCTATGAAACTATCTAAGAAAACATTCGCTCTGATGAAGGGCCAACGCTCGAAACGTCAGCTTTGAAACTCTTAACGGCGGCCAATTTACGTTATCATCTCAGTTGACAATACAAAATTACCTTGATATACTCTCACCGACGTAGCCCAAAGATTCTTTAGAAACTTACCCCCTTGGATCATTTACCCATGACACTCTTACCTTTCCATTTTAATCAAAACTGATGATATAAAAATTTTTCCAATTTTTTGTTTTAGACAGATCTGCCCACGCTTGCTTGAAGGGAGTTTAACGCTATCATGTGGTTCTTAGTGTAGGATATCGATAGCAGTTTATCCGTTGGATAGCTTTATCTACCCTTTGAACAAATGGACCTTGTTTTCGATGTTCGCGTGCTTTCGAAATGAATTGGTAAAATTGATTTTTTTTTCCGCTGGTGAAAGAAAATAATATTAAAACTGGCGGTTGATAATCAATAGTGCTCAATGTCTTTAAAGAAATAGCTTTAACGAGAACATTCAGTTACATGTACATTGATCTTCCGAAAAGTCTGAGGTCTGGGGGTGTGCTTTTTATAGTAAATATTTAAGTAGTATTGATAAGCTCTTTGCCAGGTGTTATAAGTTAGGTTACTGCTAAAAGCGGCATAATATCTTGGATATTCGTCATGATAGAGATATGAAATTATGACGAAGGATCTCTACCACGAACACTGCCTTGAGGGATCTTTTACCTCCCCAGAGGACACGGCAGTTGAGAAGTAGGTCGCATAATTATATTCTACCTAGGGTCCAGACAAGTCGTTTTAAATCTGTGTTTATAAATAGATGTCTTTTTAATCGCAATTAATCATTATTTCTTCATGTAAATTGTTGCACGTCTGTTTGCGCAATTAATTCTTAATAAAGACCTTTTTTATTATTATAACCAATAATAAAAAAGGTCTTTATTAAGAATTCATGGCGCAAACAGACGTGCAACAATTTACATGAAGAAATAATGATTAATTGCAATTAAAAAGACATCTATTTATAAACACACAAGTACAAGAGTGTTGTTGTGGTTCAGAAGCTATTTTTTTCCTTACCAGCTCCTGACGCTCCACATCCACATAATATAACCGATGTTGAGGTTTCTCAGACAGCTGTGGATATTTATCTGTGGCCTGTTGAACAAAAATATGGTCCAGTAAGGTAATTATCAATAAGAATGTGATTTTCTAAAGAACCAGAGGTGGAATAGATCCTGCATTAAGATATAAGGTAAGATTACCTGCCGCTTCTCGATAAATGAGGTCACGCTCCCTCCACGAAGGCTGGATTCGTGCGTGCGACAGAAATTAAACTTAAGAGGCGTTAGATATTTAATAATTTTTGAAAAAGGTTCATTAAAAGTGTCCTTTAGGAAATCAAATTTAAGAGGCGTTAGATGTTTTATAGTTCTTGAAAAAGGTTCATTAAAAGGGTCCTTTAGGAAATATTAAATGAATTACGAAACTGTGGGCGGATTCTCGATGTTAATGGTCAGTGGCCCCTAAATGCTATCTTAATGGCCTCTTTTCGAGATGTTACTCATTAGTCTGGCATTTTGTTTTATACCTTTCAGTGCTTATCAGGTTATTGTTCTGAAAACCGCTAATGGCGTTAAAGAGCTTCCAGACAATTATGATTCAAAACTGAAAGCTGTCAGTGATGCTAAGAAAGAGAACGTGAATTTTTACATAGCTGCTGAGATAGAAAATGACCCATTACTCAGCAAACCTCAGAAATTTACCGTTGGCGATGGTCATAAAACTAAGGAATTTGTGAATGAAGAACTTGAGAAAGGAGAAAACTACATTGTGTATGAGAGAGCTCTAACTAAAGCTGAGAAGGTATGTAAACTACTTATTTAAAACATTTTCCTCTTTTTTTACAACCAGAATCATCTGACCATCAGCGTGGTGAAACGGTCTGCCTTTTCTTCTGGAAAAATATGTAACCCCTCTCTATAAAGATTTGACCCAGGAGGAGGCCTACTTTAAACTCACTAGAGCACAAACGTGCTCCCATTAGTTATGCAACTGGGTTTATTGACCTTTTTCTGAGTCGATTTTTAAGAGTAGCTTGCTAGACAGTACCTTTCTCCTCCTAGTGTATGTAAACACATACACCAGGAGGTTATGTAATCGAACCACACAATAACTTGGCAGTTCCTTTGCTCTCGATTCAGTGGCCTCTTTGATTTAAAAGCACGTGCTCTTTTTGTTTTTGTTTTTGTATATTTCACAGGGGGAATTAAAGGGATACGCAAGCATAGTTGCCAAAATTTCCATCACCTCTACTACCACGGGTTTGTCTATATTGTACTTAATAAGCAATGAAGTTACATATTGTACTACAAAGTAACAGAGAGCAAAATGATTTCTAGAGCAGTTCTTTACTTGCAAGAATGTTGGCTCCGAGAGCCTCATGCCTAGGCTGGTATTAATTACAACTGGCCTGGAGATTCTCCTCCTCAGATTATCTAGATCATCAAGCTATGCTCAATCCAAAACACCGACTTTGAGTGTTCACCCTTTACCCCAGATTTTGTCTCACTCATGATCAGTTTCGTAGCAACCTAAATTTGGTGACGGTAATAAGCTGCATCGCACATCGGAGCCAACAAAATGATTTTGATAACACAATTGCGGTGTGTCACGGACTCTCTCGTCTTGTTCAATAAAGTTTAGAGACCGGACTTGACGCTGATTTTTTAAATTAAATTGCTCATAGTGCTGAGCTTTATTGAGCTACGTCACAATATTTTGTGTGCTTTTTTGCCGTTTTGTTCCTGAAAAACTGTAATGAATGCGAGGGAAACCATAAGTTAATTGATATCCAGGGTAGACAAACACAGTAAAAGCACGAATGAGCCTAAAAAGAACAAGGATGGTTAAGAATGGAGAAGTTTGAGAGCCATTACTAATGAAGAAGTTGTATTTTGACGGTTGAATGTACTTTCCTCCACCTAGCTCCTTTGAGACTTCCCAGTAGCAGGAAACAATGATACAGTTAGTAGTACAAGTCAGCACCCCAAGCTGCAATCATTTTGGTTGCCATGGCGACGAAATTCTCAGCGAAAGTCGACGAATTCGCCACATGTTTTCGGCTGTCAAGTAGCAAGCTGTAATGGTTTCATGTTTTAACAAAATTGAATGGCCCATACTGGGGGCTTTAGTCTTGAGATGTCACGCGAGCCTTAACAATAATTGTCGGCCACTGTCGACTAAAATTCTTTCTCTTACGACGATTACTTGGTTTTTGGCTGCCAACTGTCTGCTCTGAAACAACTTTAAGCTTGGAGCACTGCAAGTAGTAATTCCAGAAGAGCTTAATTATTAAATACTCTTTACTTTTTTCTTATGCAGAAAGTGAGAAAAAGGAAAAGTCCAGCGGTTCTAACGCTGCAGCTGTTGCTGTATCTGTAGTCCTGTTGCTACTCCTTATACCAGCAGTTGTTGTCACTGTGTTCTTATACCGGAGGTCTGTTTCGTTTTAAGACTGAATCCTAGTGACTGAGCGTAGAAAAAAAGTATGGCAGCCGAATATTCGACATTTTGTTCTTTTTTTAATAGGAGAAGGCAGTCAAGATCCAAAAGTGCCGGGGAAAGATCTGTTCAACTAGATGACATTAACGACGATTCACAAGACCCTACCTCAAGTACATCAAATCTGGTCTATCAAAATGTAGCAGACATTCGTCGGACGATTCATGGTAATTTTTTGTAGATAAAGTACAATATACATGTTAGTTTCTAGGAGAGGGTGATTGAATAACTTTCACGGTTGAAGTCATAACGTTCGTACAATTAGCTACGATCGAATCGTTATTTTCATGCTAAAAAGGATTGTTGGGATGCTTTGCTAAATTTTTACTTAAACTGTGACTGACTTATGTATTGTCTGTGTAACAAAATTATCTTCAAAGTCAAGATTTGGATCAGCATCATTTCAACTAGGAAAGTGGTTTGTACCAGGAGCAATTTTTAATCGTGTAGTCAAGTTTGCCGTGACGCTATTTGCTGCAAGATTCAAATAGTATAACTCGGTCGTGATTGCACTAATCAACTATTACGAACCAGATTTAGTTACATCACTTGAAAAACAAAACAATTTCTCACTTAATTGTGCTGATGAAATTTTCCCAGGTCGTTTAAAGGTCTTCATCGCAGTCGACAACAGTCCTTTTCAAAACAACCCTCACCTGGTCTATTGGACTGCGTGTAACTGGTCATCATTTTTAAATACATAAAAAAATAATCAAACTAGTTGATTGAGGACTTGTATCAAAAGAAAGTTGTTACTATATATTTATAGTTAAATTACCTTGGTACATGATTCTCAGACAGCAGATACCTTGAGTCTAAAAATAACTTTGTGGGGGTAGTGGAGGTACTCCAGATTTAAAGGTTACTCAAGGAATACACTCTCATAGCTTGTTCGTTACTTGAGCTACATCTTAAGGTCGGGGTAAGTGTTTCTTGTTGAGCGTAGCAAACGAAACGGAGCAGTTGGAGCGTATCTGTTACCTAGGTGGAGAATTGATAACACGGTCGAGTGTCCATAGAGAAGATCAAAGGAATTGTACAGTTCCTTTTGAGCGATTTTTCTACCCTACAGGTGCTCAGAAACAGCCTGTTAGTGAAGAAAAAGAAGCTATTTACAGTGAAGCTGACGATGGTAAACCCAAACCAATACCTGTGGCTGAGTTTCCAAAATATGTCAAGAGAAAATCAGAAAATGGTGCCATTGTGCTGCGAGAGGAATTTAAGGCAATTATCTATTATAGTTTTTTACCTCTTTCTTTTTCTTTCGCATTATCGTATTATTGTATGATAAAGTAATTATGAATATTTCTTGAATTGTTTCGTGCTTTTTATTTTCTTAATGGACAACTTGACATATACATGCTTCAGTACATTATGTATCACCATTTTTGCAAAAGCGTAAGAGCAATTTTTTGGATGTCGTTGCAAGGGTCAAAAAAAGTGATTACATCTAATCGGTTTTGATAAGAGCACATGTATTGCAACTTAGTTCATACCTTTTTCAGTATTTGCCAGGTGGGATGCAGTTTTCTTGGGAGATTGGCAAGAGTAACAGAGGCAAGAACCGTTATGGAAACATTGTTTCATGTGAGTACATTCCATCAACTTTGTAAGTATTTTTATGCAACGGTTGCTATGTAAAACCTAGAAGTTTAGATAACTAGAGGTCAGCTTCTAGTGCAGGGACTGTAACTGGTGCTTCCCCTTTCAGTCGTCTTTTGAGGCAATAAAGTCCAACCAACTTAATAACCACCTCTCAGCTGGATGGTTAGCTCAGTTGATAGAGTATTGCACTGATATCACAGAGGTCATGGGTTCAAATCCCGATCAGGCCTGAATTTTTTTTTTCAAATTCCATTGTTCATAAATCGCAGAACTATTCTGGGATTAACAATCGCTTCAAAGTTGGTGATTTAGGAAGTGGTGAGCTTAAATCTTGAGAGTATATTTTGTTTGAATCCAAATTTTGAATCTTACGTTGAAAGCGCAATAATTCTTAAGATTTCTTTGCATTTCACACTATTAAAAAAACCGTTGAAAACTTCAATAGAAACTGAACAAACGATTGTGTTTGTTTACAGATGATCACTCTCGTGTTTTGTTGGAGGAAATAGAGGGTGACAAAAACTCCAGTTACATCAATGCAAGCTACATTCCGGTCAGTAACAAAAAATGCATACGACAACGTGAACACAACACTATACGACATGACACGACAAGACAAGACAAAGAAGAATGACAAAGTCGACCTTACTTGTTTGATATAATAAATGAATAAATAGATAAACAATCGATATTTGAGTTGATTATCGTGAATTTCTGTTATCTTTTTCAAATTTCTCTCCTCAGACCTACGATGAGGTCACCATGACTTACATTGCAACACAAGGTAAATATTACTTGAGGTGTCTCGTGGATACACTGTAAGTTGTCGCACGCTAACTCGTATTACTGTTGAACAGCTCGTGGGAAATCTGACGCAACATAGACTCAGAGGGCTAGCAAATGTCCCATGATAATGACGGTCACTTTCACCGGGTTCCTTGTCGGTATATTTAATCTTGTACCCTTTCCAAATGGGGCACCCCGGGAACTAACAAAAGCGTCGTCGATCCCATCGTTAAAGGTAATACATTGTAGGAACAAAGCTTTTAGAAAACTCTCATCCAGTTCAGACGACAGTTTCTAGACTTTTAGTGGCGAAGATTATCACTCGTCATTACAGGGTTCCATCAACTTATTGGGCTTTTTGTTATGGCCTTTTACCAGAATTTTGCGTTGTTTCAGTGTTCTATTCTGTGGGCAGAAGTATTCAGGGAATAAAGCAGCAATAAATGATGGAAACTCCCCCACTCCCAAAAAAATGACTTGTCCCATTCTTTTGTAAATAAATGCTAAAAAGCTCTTGTGAAATTAGCTCATGTTTCGCCTCTCTTTTGTTTTAATGATTTTTAGGTCCAACTTCTACAACTATCGCTGATTTCTGGCGAATGGTCTGGCAGGAAAACAGTTTCACCATTGTGATGCTTACAAACCTGGTTGAGCTGGGAAAGGTAGACGTAGCGCAAGTTTTTAGTTTGATGTTGAACGCAACCCAGAGTTTCAGTGATTTTTCATTTTCTATACTTTAGGAGTAGTCTTTAAAACATGCATCATAACCTCAACCAGCAAGCCACTCAGCGATTAGGCTACTTGCGTAGCATGCTGTACGATGAAGTTGTTGGTCGCTATATATAGTATCAACCTATTTTTTTCCTATCATATCTTTAGGACAAATGCGATCAGTATTGGCCAGATGATACTTCCAAATTTAATGCTATCACAGTTACCCTACACAAGACTGAAACATTTGCCGATTACGTCATCAGGTCATTGATTGTGACAAAGGTGGGTTGTCTCTGTTCGAAATGAAATTAAGTTATTTGCAATACGACATCTTGCATTTTTTTACTGTAAACTACTTGCAAATAATGACTGCGTATTTTAAATCAAGAGAGATCCCTTTTTAACAACATTCCCCTCATGAGAACGAATTTTCACTTAGGACTCAGAAAAAAGGACCTTGCAGCAGTTTCATTACGTCACTTGGCCAGACAAAGGTGTCCCACAACATTCCACAGCTCTACTTGGATTCAGACAAAAGATTCATGCAAGGCACCAGGCTACTGGTGGACCACTTGTTGTGCACTGCAGGTAAAAAGCATAGTAAAATTTGAAGACTTAAAATTAAATGCTTCACATTCGCAAATCTTTATCGTATGTTGGTTTAGTTCTTCTGTAGATATTTCAATTGCGATTTCTATCTGGTTTGGATAACAGGAAACAAACGTTTTGATCAGAAGAAAGATTAATATCACAAGGAACCTAAAAGAACTGAAATTAAAACAGTAAAACTGTCTTAAGTGTTAGAATTATATGCGTTAGTGTAGGGCTTTTTTCTATAGTCAGCTCCCATGAGTGACTAAGACAGAATTTCTCCTTACAATATCAATACAATGTCAACCAGATAGATGATGAGCATAAAGGGAAATATCAGCTTGGGGATAATTAGTTGATCCAATACTTAATTCTCCGAACTAACATATTAAGAATTGTATGGTTGACAGTTAGGAGAATTACAAATTTGGTCGAGGAGCTATAGGGTTAATAAATAGATCTCAATTGTTTACTCTCAATACTCTTACTGATCACACCAATGATACCGAGAATTTTAAAAACGCAAGTGAACCCTGCTAGAAGCGAAGCCTAGAGGTATCTGATGTATTTCAAAAGTCAGGTCTCCAACTTTTACCTTCTACTCGTTCCGTTTCCTGTTTATTGGTCGCGATCCATAATAGTTCTTGCTATTTTTCCTCAATGTCTATTGTTCTCGCCGTTGGTTGTTACTTACATCTGTTGTTACCTTTGTACAGTGCTGGTGTTGGTCGAACTGGCACATACATTGCTATCGACGCCATGTTGGAGAGTGCTGAGAAGATAAAAACTGTGTTTATACAGAATTACGTGCAAGTCATGCGTAGATCTCGTCCTCATATGGTTCAGAAAGATGTAAGTTTAAAAATTTAACTGTTTTCCATAAGAATAAAAGAAGCAAAAGTCTTATTTATTCTCCCCCAGTGCATCTTTAGAAAGAGCATGCGTCATGATATTAAAACTGATACGGTGTCTTAATAACCCAAGCCTGGGCCGGGTTGTTCAAAGCTGGGTTAAGATAACCCAGGGTTAGTGTGAAATCCGATTTCAGATCTAAAAGCTTTAAAAGAAAATTCAGTCGAATTCTTTTTGTCTAGAGTATGACTATTTGATGCTTTAAAAAGGACATTGAAAATTTTCCCAAAAAGGCTCTAGAGTAAAGGAATAAAGAAACCCAGATTAAAATCTAACCCTGGGTTAGCGCTAATCGGCCTTCGAACAACTGGGCCCTGGTCATTATGATGACCGTCAAAGGCCTTTTTATGATTTCGATATGACACCCAAATGATTTTATATAAAATCCTAACCTTTTGCAATTTCCATCTGAAAATTTAGTACAGTACAGAGTTTATGTAAAACTGAATATCACAGTGAGCACCACTCTTTTTTAACTTCTAGAGTAATAAATAACTCGTTCCTCAGTATCTTATAACTCATTCACACTAACAAAACATGCTCAGTTAAACCGAATTTTACTGAATGAAAACCATAAACAGAAAACTGAAAAATTGAAATTTTCATAAAACTTAAGTACTCGCTTACTTGTATTTTCAATTTGCTACATTTAAACATTGGTTCTATGAAGACAAGAAATTAAACAATAGGTAGAATTCCGTTAGCTACATTGTTGCAGTCGCTGCGCGCTGGACAAAATCTTTTAAATTTACACTTTCGATCGCTGTCCACAGGAGTGGTCTGGCCAAAAACCATTTTTGGATTGTGGCGACGCAAAAAAAGAGAATTGGAGAACAACTAAACTATTTTTTAAACATGTGTCCTAAACCCCTTTCATGGGCAAAAAATAAAAGAAAACTTTTTCCGACGGGAAGTTGAGTGGACCGCTCTTAGCGAGAGTGGCACTCAAAACATGTCTAAGCTTTGTTGTGTAAATGAGGTTTGAATAACTTGAGAATACGACTGATATATGGAATAATGGCCGACCTTCTTTGTGGAGTTCAGGTTTGCTCTTCGGCCAACGCCAGGAACGGTCACGGTTTTAAAAACGATGATGTTTTGGTTGGAAGCGAGGATACAGGGTTTATTTGTCGTGGATGTTTTAGTTTGACGGTGAGGAATTTCCTAAATTTAGCTTCATCAAAAACTGTCCTTTGCAACAGTATTGGTATTTACTTTATCTCTGTATAGGACCAGTATGTTTTCTTGCACCAAGCAGTGATGGAAGCCTTGGTATGTGGAAATACAGAGATTATCCCTCAGGACCTACGAATTGCGACAAACAAGCTTGCCAAGGTGCATAAACCATCCAAAAAGACTGGATATGAACGAGAGTTAAAGGCAAGTGATAACTATTCCTTGTAACTGAATTTGGTTTTATATGTTATTAATTGTGCGTAAACGTAAATGCTGACAAGACAGCTTATTACTCGCTTCTGGAGATTCTTTTAAAGACGTGTCTATGTGACTTTGTTAACTTCATGTTCACATCTCATCTACAGTTCTTAAAGACAAAAAAATCTCGAAAAATTAGTTAGTCAGACGTAATTACCAAAATACAAAGCGTGCTTTTGTTCATGGATAACTCCTGCAAATTTCTTTTTAACATAAATATTAGTGGCAGATGAACTACTCTGTAATTTGTTGATCTTACATCACAATATTTTGTTTCACTTTCTATTAATTTAATTTGTGTGTGTTTTGCGCGAAAAAAAATCAGATTACCTTTAGCCTAAATGAAACAGCAGTTTATTAGTTCGGTAAGAAAAAAAATGCTATGGAAACAGCAATAAATCAAGACCAAACAAAAATGGCTTAAGATGGAGGGGATTAAAACTGGATAGGACGGACTGAGAGAATTTTATGTTCTGTAGCGCTTGGAGCTTGTAACAGACGCCCACGCTTCTCAAGAAGTAGCAACGAACGCATTTATGCCCGCAAACGTCGTCAAGAACAGGTTCCCCAACATTGTTCCGCGTAAGTGTTCCTTTGTCTTTGTTTGCATTGCTTCCGAAACACTAAACAAAACTTTTGCTTACTCCTGAATTGTTTTCTAGTGGAGTCTTAAACCGAGTGGGGTCTCATTCGGTCTGTGATCTTACCAGTGATCCACGAAATCGAAAGACCACAAGCACCGTTAATTTTTTTGTCACAAGATAGATTTGGACGACAGAAAGTTCTGTTACTGAACAATCAAGACTGTCATAGCATTTTGGGAACAAATACACATTGATTACGCGCGAACTATCCTTTCTTACTCTGCAGTTACAGGCATGAATAGTGCACTGTTAGTGTTCGGGACATCTTTCTTGTTTTGTTCGCTATTTGAAAGTGAAATTTCACGAAGTGGGGAGAAACACGAGACATGGTCGAGTGTTTCTCCCTACCCTTCTTTCGTGTTTTAGCCGCCTCTTGCGTTCTCTACAACAGAACAGAGCATAGTCAGGGCTTCTCTATTTGTTAAGTGATGGTTAAGTCGCTGTGTTGTGTTTTAGGACAACTTACGTCGACTAGCTAGAAGTATCTCTAGGATAACTAGAATGCGTAAAATTTGACAACTGGTTCCCTACCTTTCCACTCCAAATTTCAGGTGGCGCCACACGTCGAATAATGTTTCCAAACGATAGATCTGAGACAGTCCTTATAACTTTTGTTAGGTATATTTTTTGTTTGCACAAATGCCTTTATTTTTTAAACATTAAACACTTCTATTCGATTTTGTACCAGTGGACAATGCTCGAGTGCTTTTACAAGCGTCTTCACAAGAAAAGAGCTACATCAATGCCTTTTATGTAGATGTAAGTGCAAAAATGCCCTTGTAAAATTTTTATAATATATTCTGTAATTCTAGCGTGCTGATAGGAAAAGACTAAGTATTTTCTGGTTCTTTAGAAAGCTTTCTGTTGCAACGTGTCCATATAGTAGATTTTTTAATTCAGTCAACCCATAAAAAGTTCCTTCTTGGGTTGTGGTGGTGTTATTCTTTTCGTATTGGTATATTCGTGTTGCTTAACTTGACGTCCATATTTTTCTTTGATCTCTCATTTACTAGGACTACACACAACGTAATGCATACATCCTGACACAAGCTCCGTTAGACTGCACCATTATAGACTTCTGGCTTATGATTTCTCAGTATGATATTGGCACAATTGTGATGTTGAATAACTTGGAAGAAGGAAAGCAGGTAAAAATCATCTCATTTTTTTTGAAAAGCATATAGCAACACTCTTCACTCAGTGTTTGCAACGAAGTGCGCAAAATATGCCAAAACAATCTGCTAGAGCTATGCTAGATTGTGCTAGAAATCACGTGATTTATTTCAAAACAGCCAGCTACTGATATGGGTTACTATTGGTATTTGTGGTGAGCTTTGATAGATTACCTCTATTCGTTAAACAAATTGGTAAAGAAATAATTATTTAAGTTATTAAGACATTTTGGCAGGACGCATCACTGTATTCCGGTTATCATCTTAAGACTTTTAGAATGAGGAGCCATTTTGTACCCTTCATCGTCGAGATAAAGTAACAATTTACAACGATTGACTCACTGAGTATGCTCTCAAATGTCAGTGAGACGCTATAGTTGGAACTCTTTTTCGGAAAATCCTTCCTACCATCATGCTCACCATCATATCACATATATTTAGTTATTCGTGTAACGGATCATACATGTAATACTACTTTTCTTTTTTAGAGTTACCCACAATACTGGCCAAGCGAGGGATCTGCCAAGTATGGTGAAGTCACTGTCCAGCTTTTGTCCCAAGAAACTTCAAACAATATCACCACCAGACGATTCAGCGTCGAGAATGCAGCGGTACAGTTTGCTTGTTCTAGAATTGTAAGGTCCCATTTTTTCTGGTTAGTTTGGAGGAAACTTTTATCTACACCAACAGGAGGCGTTTGTGCATTCTTGATGCGCGGAAGTTCGACCTTAAGTATTTCACTATTACGAGAGAGAGACCAATGGGTAATTTTTTCCTGTCTAAATCAAAACACTCTTTGGCAGAAAGGTGACGAGTGCAGAGGAAAATATAAAGAAGAGGAGATCGTTTGAATGAACGCGAGATTTTCTGAACGTATTCATGATTGCGGAATCTACTGGTTGAAATAATTCCTTTTTGATTTGTTTTTGTTTGTTTGTTTTTCGAATTTCAATGTTTCATTCTACGTAATCAAATACATCCTGCGTGGAAAATTGATTTTTGTTCATTACGGAATATGTTTGGGAACGTTAAAGACAATCCCACGATTCAACTCACCACTAAGTTAATTGTACAACAAGCATTAAAAAAATAAATCACAATGTTTTATGAAAAAAAAGGTAAGTTCATACTTTATCTAAGTATTTACAAGTTCTGCGAGGCTTCCTGACGAGTAAAGTAAGGAATGAACGTTCTTAGGGGATTTTGAGTTCTTAACGACAACAACAAAAAAAAGACCTGGCTATGTGATCACGTGGGACTATGCAGCCCACGTGATAACTGATTTAAAATAAATTGACCTCATGTTCCTCAAAATAATAGCTTGATTTGCTTCTAATTAAATTCGTTCTTCAGCCCCCTAAGAAGACGTCAACTTTACAGCATATACAATACACTGGTTGGGCCAATGAAAACTCATGCCCAGATCCCCAGGATATACTCGACCTGATGACTACTATACAGCAGTCTCAGCAGCAATCAGGAAATAGAGTCATAGTTTTCCAGTGCGGGTATAAAGAGCACGTCTCTTTTTGATGTTATCGTACGTTTAAATGTTGTACTAGACATGATTCTAAACCCACTAGGAGTTTAGCTGATAATAGTGCACCCACGCTAGAATAGCGTACGGTTACTCGCATCATGTATGACTTTATGTACATACTTTTTGCATAACGCGTTCAGATTGTAAACAGAACATAAAACAACATATCTTGTCTACAAAAGATACAACTATCAAGAGTGTCTATATTAGATACTGCTATCTACCACTATCTACAGGCACCCATTTACACTATCTGCGTTAGATTGAGCTATCCACGCTGACTATATCAGATGAGCCATTTTCACCGTCTACAGTACTTACAGCTATCTAAACTGTCTCTATTAAATACAAATATTTACACTTTCTAAAGTATATACAGTTTTTCCCATTGTGACAATTAGATAATCAATATACATTATCTACAGTAAATACAGCTTAGTTTATTCACTTTCTACAATGGATAAAGCTATCCACACCATCTACAACAGATACAGTATTAACAGGAGACAGTTTAGTTGGCTGTATCCGGCGTGGTCGGTGTTAATGGTTTTATCTTTCTGAAAACAGTGGATACTTGACACTTTGGAAGTTCGATGCAAGGAGAAAAAAGGCAAGAACCTGTAATACGGATCCATCACTGTACACTTTTCAACTTTCTTGATTAGTTCTACGTTTATCTTTCTACAGTGATGGTACTGGTCGTAGTGGCTGCGTAGCCACCATAATGTCAGTGATCGAACGAGTCAAGACTGAACAAACAGTTGATGTTTTCCAGACTGTAAAACTAGTTCGAGCAAAGAGACCAGGTGCAGTCAACACTCTGGTGAGTTAAAAGTGTCATGATCCATTGTTATAGCTTTGTTCAGGTGTAAATTGTCAAGGGCGTAACAAAGGAGTTCTACCCCGGGTGAGTTGGAAAACTAGATATCTGCCTGGGGATGAGTGGAGGGGTTGGGTATGTTCATTTCCCCCCCCCCCCCCCGCCCCAGAAACTGTGCTTGAGCTTCCCATTATGCTGAAATTTATCAAAGGAATCACAGGAGAAGTCATCCCTTTTGGATTTGTAAGAAACAACATAGTCACTTCAAAGATACGTCTGCAAGTTAAATGTGTCGTCTGATCTCTTTTCTGTCGCGTTTTTCATCATGTTGAATAGTTTTTGCTGCTTTTTCACGTCTTAAGCTTGCTTTGCAAAATGCTGGGCACTCACAGATCAATAGCATATCCTTCGTGAGCCTAAGGTGTGTTTTTTTTTGTTTTTATCTTTCAGGAGCTGTACATGTTTTGTTACAAAACAGTTCTAGCTTACTTAGACTCTTTCAGTACGTACTCAAACTTTGCAGAATGCTGAAAAGTATTGCAAAGTAAAAAACAGATTTGACAGAAAGGAGTGATGCACATCTTGTGTTTTTACGAAGCAGCTTTTTCCCCTCATAATTAAATTTTTGTAACAAATCATAGTTACCTCTAAGCGGGTGGCCTTTCCCCCTAATAGTTTCGATAAAAAAGTTTTGCTAAAAAAGTTTTTACTACATATTTTAGTTAAAAAAGAAGTTTTTTGTCATAGGAAGTAGGTAAAATGCGTCTGTGCAAGTGAAGGTGTTGTCAGCTGGAAGATGTTCACCACTTGATTGTTGATAAATTTACATCAGATTTTTCTATGGTAACTTGACAAACAAGCATGTGTCCCTGTGAGGCCTAGGATTATGGCAATATCATGAATTGTGTTATCCTACTTTTCTAATTATGTTATTAAAAGAAAGAGGTACTAGGTGTATCTACAAAGAAGTTATTACATTTTGTGGAGTTTTGTGGTTTTTTCTTTAGTTAATTGTAAAAGAAAGTTTTTGATAACTTACATATTTCATGATGTCTTTTTTCTTAAAAGTCTATAAAGTTTCATAGTTATCGTTTTCTTTTAACAGTGTTGGATTAAAAGTGGTTTGTAGTTTTATAGTTTGTTTTGGAGGGTTATGGTGCCTTTTGCATTTTCTCTTTTTATCTGAATTTAATTCACACTGTTTTCAATTAATACATCAGAATTTCTATAAGGTTGTATTTTTCTCAGAAGTAAGATAGAATTGTGCAGATTTTTGGTAATTAAATGATTAACTGATATATTCTTTGAACGATTAATTTGGAATTCAAGATATTAAGATAGAATTGTGCAGAGTTAGATTTTTGGTAATTAAATGATTAACTGATATATTCTTTGAACGATTAATTTGGAATTCAAACGTGCTAAGCACATTGAAATATATTTTTACTAATGTAAAAGATAGAGTTCACGTATATAGTTAGTACATTAGTATGTTTTATGAATTTTGGAGTGATAGGCTCTGTTACTGATTGAATAATCTTCTACTAAGTTTAAGAGTATCTTTTTTACTTTGACTGCGTCCGACTGTTCTTGAAAATTTCGTTAAAGAAAACCTTCATTACTGAAACTATCTGACATTAAACCAAATGGAAATAAAGTGGCAGAGAAGGGGCCCTGGGTCTTAGCTGCGGAATATGTCAACTCCCCATAGTTATTTGTGATAGATAGAACGGAAGTCAGTTTTCCGATACGTCCGCATAGGAAATTCCTGGTGTGATATTCTAGGTGAATAGAATGAACAGCTAAGAGATGAGTTTTGTCGATAAAACGACCTCGAAAAAAGGAAATGATATTTTTAAGCGAAGTGTTCTGATTGGTTACCCGAGCGGGAAAGATGGGTCCCTCTTGTCCGATCGGGATTTCCCGCTTTGATCTCGCGCAAACTTATAAAGTTCGTAATTCTTGGACAATATCAGGGATGAAGTCGCAAATAGTGGCAGAAAAAAGTCAAACTTTCTTTCCCGGCTCTTGAAATAAACCAATTATACTTGATTCTTGATAAAGCGAAATTTCTTTGCTTTATAATAAAACCGTTATTGACTAAGCTTGTTCAGTCATGGTGGTTGGATGTTTGCCTCGTATTAGTCTCATTTTTTTTCTTACCATTTTCATCGATAGACCTCAACTTCGTCTCGGTCCATAAAAATGCGAAAAAGAAAAAGAACTCGGCCAATATCCAATATCCAGCTATCATATCTTCTTCACGAGCGTCTTAAAGAGTAGTTAAATTGAATGCAGAGTAAACGTGTTTGAGTGAAGTGGACCCTTGCCCCCTCACTTGGATAGTGAGAAAACAAAGACATCTTTTTGTGCAATGAGCTCTCTATTCAAATGGCCGGTCAATTACGCAAAACAATCGTGATCGTTTACTGTGACAATTCAATTGAAACATGGCGCAGTTTGTTCTCAAGCTTTGTTTCCGCGTAGCTTTTCTCGCTGTACTTCTTCCTCTGGCTTCAGGCGAGCACTATATCATTTGAAATCTACTCGTAAGGTGTAATTTGACTTTTATTACTACTATCATCGGAATTGATTGGATATATCTTTCAGTTTGGAGAGGACTTCCGCGTACCATCGCAACTTAATCGCTAATGTCGACAGAATCAATTCCAAAAAGATTAGCTACCCCAGGTTTTATACTTGTTGTAAAAAGATCATCTTAGAGCAAACGGGAAATCTTAAAATTTTTATGCATATGTAACTAGCTCATTTAGGGAAAAAAATTTACGAAAGTCAATTTAAACTTTTCATTATTAATTAAATAGACAGAGAATCTGAAGCCATTTTCATTGAAGCTATCGGGTGGCAACATTTGCTTCAATTTCAGGTTAAAGCACTCTTGGAAAGCACTCCAGCTGCCAGTTCTCTAAATTTTATTTGGCAGGTTATTTAGTGAGTAAATCCGTTCAAGCGTCGGCTGATAATATCTGAATAATGAGTAATAAGCGAAGCTTGGAGGGCAAATGTGAGATTTTGAAAATGATTTCTCAGCTAAGGACATTAACAGCCGATAAGCCAGCAAGCAAGAAGAGGTTAATTTATTTTATAATCCCCCCATTAATTCTCGTACTGTACTTTAGGCAGCAATTAAGATTATTTTTAACGTTACTATCACTGGACAAAAGAGAACAAAGTGGAAAGGAGATCAACGAAAAACTAGGCACAACAGCGGGGAAAAACATTGTCCTTACTTAGTCTTGAGAAAGGTGGTCATTGGTCATTGAGGAGTAGCCCTTTAGCCCTGAAGAATGACAAACATCTGATTTCTCCTCCTACGGTATCTCCACTACAACAAAAATCAAGCTCTTGTGACTAAAGGAAATAATCGCTAACTGATTGTTCAGCAACTTTTTTTGTCAGCAATGTAAGAATTGTGTAAAGAACAATATGGAAAATATAATTACTGATTTTAGGGTGTAAAAGATTTCGTAAAAATGTAATTTCCTACTCTGGTTGGTAGAACCAGCTCTTCTACATATTGTTTCAAATTTTCCATAGTTGAAATATCTCCCAGGAAAATACTCGTGATTCTCATCGTCTGAGTGAAAACGATTGCGTTGGAAAATTCCTACAGACACGTTTACATTTCAAATATGTGTTCA
Organism: Pocillopora damicornis; assembly: GCF_964200805.1. NCBI lineage: Eukaryota > Metazoa > Cnidaria > Anthozoa > Scleractinia > Pocilloporidae > Pocillopora > Pocillopora damicornis. Next base: position 4,306,037 of record NC_142680.1, read on the forward strand.
ACGCTCAAAATACTCTGTCAGGATTGTAGAAGAGTTTATTGTGTATTAATGGTATAAATAAATAATACTTTCCAAAGCAGGTTGCGGAATGCGACCAAACAATTGAATAAATTTGGGTTGATTGCTTCATTTACTAAATTCTGATACGTAAAACAACTTGTGAACATTCAGTCCAAACAGTCCTTCGAGGTAAAAGGGCGCCATGAATCTCTCTGACAAAAAATTCATTCTCATCCTTGACAAACTTGGGTTTCGAAGCTAATGGAACAACCTTGTAGAGAATCATACCGAGGGTAAGTTTCAGTATAATACAAATACAGGTAATTATCTAAGATATTGTCAAAAATATTCATCTTAATATTAAAATTTTTTTTTTAACTTTTTAAGCACGCTAGGTCTCACTGGTTTCATGTCTGCCTCGGAAACGAGTCTTTTCTAATCTTCCCGACAAACATTTATCCATTTTGCTTACATTTGGGCTTTCTGAAAGCATACACAAATATGTTTGTTTGTGTTTCTCAAGCGAGCACGGTGCGCGATTCACACGGGCGCACGCCCGCGGCAGGGGAACTTATGCCCCCGGGATTCACGCTCGTAGTTTGCCTCGCACCGGTGCCCTTTTTGGTTTACGCCATGTGTCTGTGACAATTTATCGAGCTGTTCCCAGCGGAAGGATACAGGGTAAAGGAAAAGTTGACTTTGACGGAGTCAAATCTTCACCAGATCGACAGTCAAATTATGAACAAGCTTTAGACCCAAATACGTATTTGGAACTCAAAGCCAGGCCCTCGAACCATGAACAGTCTAATGTTCCAACTGAGTATCGTTCGCTACAGAAAATACCCAAGAACCCCGAATATTACAATATGGTGCTTCACAAAGAAAATGGCGGGAAACAAAATGAAGAAGTATATAAGGAAATATGATAATCCCCAAATAATTTTCTCAAGAACAGACATGACTACAATTGGTTTCTGATCAAGGAAGTTCATCAGCCAATTTACGCCAGTAAGGCTGTAAGAGCTTCCTCAGCTAGCAACAACTTTTAATTTGGTCGATTCGAAAGTAATTATATTAATCTTTCTCATATTTTACGCATATCTGTATAATTATAAGGAATCTTTGTTATCAAGTGAGATTTAATCTACAATTGCATGAAAATTTCAATTCAAGTTAAAATGAGTTCTGAACCAGAATTGAAGTTGAAATAGCGAATTTGCAAACACGTTAAAGAGCCATTAGACGTAAAAATGGAGCAAAACGTAAAAATGTAATGGAAGTTGTTCCTTATATTTTATCTTTAAAGGAGGATTACATTTGTAATGATTTTATATACATAGTAGATTCTTCTAAATCGTAGAACAAATTTATTGGTTTGTTCTCTTCCTTTGAAGAAATTGAAAACTGTTAGCTAACAGAATATTATTGTTGGATATTTGTAGATAACTGAATAGAAAATTTACACTCTAGTCTCTTGAAGATATTTCTAAGTCATAGCCTATTTACAAATTGAAAAAAAGCTTGGAAAGATTTTTTATAATGCAATAACATATAGGTACATACTCAGCTGTTAATAAGCAATAGAATAGTTGTAGATAGTGGAATAAAAAGTTTTTACGAAATTATTTCTTTTTATAACATACTCTGTAATTCCAAGGAGTTGATCAGAAAGGACTCAGCTCTTTCAGGTTTAGGAAGCTTTCGTAGCCAACTATTCGTGTAGTGTATTTTTTAATTTGTTTAATATCAAAGCAAAATTCATTTCCATCTTCCTTCTCGAGTTGCGATGTTGTTATTCTTTTCATATTGATATACTCACATTGCTTTACTTGACGTTCGTATTTTCTTCTTATTTTTATTTATCAGGATTACAGACAACGTAATGCGTATATTCTGACTCAAGCTCCATTAGATAACAGTATTGTCTCGGTCCATAAAAATGTAAAAGAAAAAAAGGAACTCGGCCCATATCCAGGCAGCTTCGTCAATAACGCATATATTGACACATTGTAGCGAAATAGTTCACTTTTTATTGAACCAAAAGTGTTTGTGTAGTTAAAACGAGCGTGCGATAACTAGTCGTTGCATTCTTCAAATCACAGTGACCTCCCATGGACGAGTAGTAGACACTGAATTGACCAATCAGAGCGCGCGCTTTATGTTGGTCATGTTTCAAAACGTACTTGGAAATTCTGAGAAACCCAATGATTAAATTATCATTGCTACATCCTTAGCCAGTCCGGGCCATAACCATTTCTGGATACTTGATGACGTCACCAGCATTGATGTCGTAGTGGGACATCGAGGAAACTTACTCGTTACTTTATTCGAGCCCTAGCGACTTAGTTCCCTACCCATATCCCATGAAACCTTGCAAAATTACAAAAGACAAGCAATTACACAAGCAAAGAACTGATGGTGGTTGCGATGACGAGAAGGAAAAATTCAGATGAATAGTCGGGTGGAGGTCCATGTTGCGAAGGGCTCGATCGAGGAATAACCTCTATTTAGTTGAGGTTTTCAGGTATGCAACATTTTTTATTCCTAAAAAAATATTTTAAAAAACTAGAATAAATTTGCTTCCAATTTGTCAAAATTCCAATCGAGTGCACGAGGTTTTTGCTCGAGTGCACGAATGTTAAAAGTCTGTTAGTGTGCAAACTACCAGACTGATTCCTTTGTTCAGATCCATCGGAGTATCGTGCAAACCATAAATTTTAACCATACGTTGTGGCCGACCAATTTAAAGTAAAAGGACAATTATTTATCGGACCTTTATAATCCTACATTGTGAATTTCAGATCAAGCCAACAGCATGGATGAACACATTCAGTATCTCGAGACATTTTGTCGTCTTTGTGGCACAAATCTGCCACGGACCTGGGTCAGTGCTACAAACAAAGAATCTTTTAAATCGGAGCTCTGGATGAAATTTCGAATCATTGTCGATCTTGACATCAGAGAGATTCATTCAGCCAAGGCGAATGCACACTAAAAAATAATTTCAGGAAACCACGGATCTAACACATAGATGTGATTATCCAGCGAGTAAGTTCTCCTTCGAGCAAACATAAAACAAAGAGGTATTCGTTCACTGAGCTCTCACATCTTTAGGTATCGTATCCGGGAAATGTGCGATAAGAGCGGCATGAAGATGAAAATAAAGAAATCACATTGGTGGAAAGCCTTGCCGAAGTGTCTCTATTACAGCATTCCGGAAACAAAGGTTAGAGTTTAACTACACGAACTGATGAGAGTGAAATTTTCGTCTAAAACCACAAGGTACTTGTCTGTAATTGTGAAACTCGTTTAGAAACACCGCTCGTGCTTTCACATTTTGCAGTGATTACCTAAACAAACTTTCTACACAGGGTGTTCAAATCAAAGGGTAATTGTAAAGGACATATTATTGCTGACTAAAAGCTGTAGGACCGAATTTTTAGTGTTCTGAGACCTAGATTCTCCCGCGAATCGATCAATAGCGCGCAAAATACCTTGTATGATTCTCTTGCATTGAATTCGATCATGTGTATTCGTCTTAATATAGAATGTGACTACTTGATTTTATTTTATCCCACTCATGTATTTATTGGCGTTTATTTTCCAGGTATCATAATTTCAAGATCAAAGCTCCACGTGGAACACTGCTTGTTATTCAAAGTGAAGACGACGACACGTATGACTCGCATGCACTGGCTTGTCTTCTTCCACGAGAAATGGAACGCATTCCAGAGGCTCTACGAGAAGTCCAGATTTTCAGCAAATCGCAGAGAAAGACATACACTTTAGGAGATGTCAAAGGGCAGCAGATCGGCACGGTTCAGTACTTTCTAAACATACAGCTGCATGCTTTGCTTCGATGTGGCAAAATAACCAGGAATTGAAGGGTAAGTTACTGTTTCCTTGCTTTACTGTTACTTTTTCGTAAAGGCTTGATGGACTGAAATTGATAATGTCTATTTAAAAATCGGAAAGAAGCAAGATATTGTCTTTCCTCGACCTATAATGGAGAGAAATGAAATTGTCCCGATTCCGCGATCTCACACCTCACTCGTCCCAATTGTTATCAGTGCGCGTTATTTGGTTCAACCTTATTTAATTGGTTTTCTTGGAACCCAAAATAGGGAATCAACGGAGAACGGACAGTAACATCGAGGCCAAGCTCTACCCAGAAGTTCTCCGGATACAAACAGGCTGGCGGAGGAGCTTTTATTCCTGTGACGCTCTTGGTGGAAGGACCACAGCGTTACAAAGAATTTATGCTAGAAAGAATCCGCTTTACTCTTCCAGAATGCGAGAATGTCGAGGACATGCATGTTGAATGTTTGAAATAAACGAATATTTTTAATGGTATCTTACGTCCAGTCCTTATTAGCGAATTTTGTTTCACCTTACTACCGCATTACAACATGGCCGCCACAAAAAAAAAAAAAAAAAAAAACAAATCAGCTTCTTATTGTTTCCAGCACCTCTCGGCCAAATTTGCTTTGTTTTGGTTTTGATCTCACCCGATCACAAAGCTCGAAACCGATATCCAGAAATGGTTATGGCCCGAACTGTTAGCATCATCAAAGGGTGAAATTCAAACTGACGAAAAAAACCGACACACACTCTTCCATAATAACTATAAATACTGTAAAGAACTAAATGTATCATTATTAAGAAATTAACATAAACTGATTGAAAACTACATATTGACATGTAATGACGATATTCCTACAAATTATACAAAGACAAGCTTATTGTTGTGGCGAATGTGTTCTTATTTTTTTGATTTCTCACAAATAGGTCTTATATTTCCGCACCCGTTAATTTACACTTATTCTCCACCATTATTTTCACACTTTATGCAAATTACGCCCCCCTTTGTGCATCATGTTTCACGTCCCTTTTAATAGCGTGTCTAATTTTGCGTCGATGTAAACCCATTTCCCACGAGTGTTTCGTGTCTCGTGAATTCCTATAGCATTTTTAAACGTTTTTGTCTCGTGGTATCTTCGCATTTATTTTTCCCGTCTTGTATATTAGTACTTTTTTGCGAAAGTCCTTTTTCTGTTCCTTAGGAATTAACTTCTTCTTCACGTGCGAAGTAAAGAGTAGTTAAATTGAATTCTGAGTAAGCGCGTTTGTGTGAAGAGGGCCCTTGACCCTTCACTTGAATAGTAAGAAAACAAAGACATCTTGCGTGACCGCATACCGTGACACACAATCGAAACATGGCGCAGTTTAATCTCGAACTTTGTTCTTGTGTAGTTGTTCTCGTTGTATTTCTTCCTCTGGCTTCAGGTGAGCACCATATCATATCAAATCTACTCGAAAGGTTTATTTTTATTTGAATACTACATCTAACGGAATTGGTGGGTTACATCTTTCAATTTTTCGAGTTCCGCCTGCTATCGCAACTTAATCGCGAATGCCGACAGCATCAATACCAAAAAGATTAGAGAGCTGCTTCGGGTTCCGTCGCGGTTGTAGAATAAAGTATTGTTTATAAATCTTTAGATAGATGCCAAGCTCTCTTTCAAAACAATCCTTTCCAAAGCATGTTTGGGAATGTGACCAAACAATGGAACAAATTTGGATTTGTTCGCTTCATTTACTAAATGCTAATGTACGTTCAAGCAACATTTGAACATTCAGTCCAAACAGTCCCTGAGGTAAAAGGATGCCAGGTATCTTTCTGACAAAAAAGTTAATTCTCATCCTTGACAAACTTGGGTTTTGAAGCTAAGGGAACAACCTGGTAGAGAATCATACCGAGGGTAAGTTTAAATGTAATAATAATACAAGTCATTTAACTGTGCTTTTGTCGTCAAAAATATTGATTACGATCGTCATTAACTAAACTTCTAAGCATGCTTTAAGCATTCATTGATTCCATGTCTACCTCAGAAACATGTGTTTTCTAATCTCGCGGACAAAAATCAATACATTATGCTTACATACTAGCTCTAGGAGAGAAAACTCAATTTGAAACTGAAATCGCGGTGAATCAATCAGTATTTATTTGCGTTTCTCAAGCGAGCAAGGTGCGTGATTTACACGCGCGCGAGGCCATTTGCTTCTGCCCCCGCGAGTCACGCTCATGGCTGCCTCTCGCCTAGTTTTCCATGTAGTTGACGACATGCGTCTGTGGCGATAAAACATCGAGTGTCGGACAGAAAGCGAATAGCTACCACTGCATTGACTGACCGGCTTCGCAAAATATTCTAGAAATCTGTAATTTGCGAAATGGAAATATGCTAATGATTTGCTGAGACTCAAGAAAATGAAAGAGCTTGGGTCGGTTACATTTTCCTATCAAATATGATATCTCATCTAGAAACATGCTGCGACACTTTCTATGTGCATTTCCGGTCACGTAGGTGTCGTGTCACGCGTTCGAGTTATTCATAGACAACGTATTTCTAGAAATCTGTAATTTGCGAAATGGAAATATGCTTATAATTTGCAAAATAGGAATTTATATTTTGCAAATCATTAGCATATTTCCATTTTGTAAGTTACAGATTTTCGTTTCGTTTCGTTTCGCAAATCACAGTAAGCCTTTTCGCAACTTGCTGTAAGCCGTTAAAAGTTTAAGCGTTAAGGAAATACGGTACTTTGAAATACTGTAGATATAGTTTGGGTTGAATGTTGCAAAAAAAGTGATGGATTACTAAAACCTCAAACTTGCATACCTCAGCTGGAAAAAAAAATGTTTTCTTTGTAAGATGACACCAACTAGATCGTACTTGAAAATTGTAAAAATCCCGATGATTTAAGTACCACTGCCACATCCAAAGCATCAAAGGGTGAAATCCAAGCTGACAAACAAAACAACACACACTTCCGTGACAACTATAATAATACTGCAAAGAACTAAATGCATAAGCTGATTGAAAGCCACAGATTTACATGTATTAGCGATGATGCTACAAATTATGAAAATACGAGCTTGAGTGGCGAGGAAACAGACATGTACTGTCGGATGACCTTTCTGTTACAGAAGGCCGGTTAAGCCTTAAGCCCTAAGTAATTATGCTACCTATACCATGTGCTCGGTTATTTTAGGTATACAGTTAAATGGAACGATTTCAGTTCATTTTTCTAAGACAGAGATAGTTTCAAATATAATCTTTAAACTTTATATCATTCAGCAAATAGACAGAGAGTCCGAAACCATTATGTATATTTTGGAAACTTTTTATCAGTGTCAAAATAAACCACTTAAGGAAATCATGCTACTTATACTATGTTCTCGGTGATTTTAGGCGCACAAATGGAACAATTTCAGTTTAACCTTTCACTATTCTAAGACGGAGATAGTTTAATATTTAATAGTCTAATGTTTTTAATCGAATGTTTGCCATTGTTTCTTTCATCAAGGTAATGTACGCATAATAAATTATGGATTATATTATGGATTATGCTAATTCCAGTTAACTCTGCCGTTGCATTTCGATCAGCCTGTACATTCCTACCCTACACCTCAGAAACTGTAACTTTACCCAAAAAGTCAACTTCCCTCTTAACAAAGGAAGGGTTAAAAACCCTGTTTCCCTGTGTCAAGTTATTTAGTGAAGAAACCTCTTCAGGCGGTTGGTATGTCTGTAGCTGAGATGTGGTCCGAAAAATGAATATTTGGCAAATTAGCGAAGCTTGGAAGGCAAATGAGAAATTGTGAGTAGAAACCCTCAGCCAAGGACATTATTAGCCGACATACCAGCAGGCCAGATGGATGTTTACTATTACATAATCCCTCCATTAATTATTGTATTGTACATTGGACAGCATTTGAGATCAGTTTTTAACGTCACTCTCACCAGACTCTATGAAGCGAGTTCGTTTTTCTTCCTCGTTTGCGACTTGGTAAATGTGCACGTTAGCCACTGTCATTTCGGTGAACAGTTGTTGGCTATCTGTGACATGTACCTTTTATTAGAGGTACCCTATATAGAGGGTCAAGGCTTCCACGTCCTTTTACATCCAACCCATTATCCATGTTACAATAATTATTATGAATATGTTGTTGTGCAAATGTAGATTTTGTTTCTACAGGGGCTTGTGCTGATTTTGACCTTGGAATGGGTAGTGGAACAATTCCAGATAGTAATATAATTGCTTATTCTGAACAAAGTGCCAGCACACCAGCCAGGAATAGTCGCCTGAACTACACATCAGGATCATCATGGTGTGCAAGAGCAAGTGACAAAAACCCATATCTACAGATTGATCTACAAACACTTCATATCATCTGTGCTGTGTCCACTCAAGGGAATTCTCAAGCAGATCAGTGGGTGAAGAATTTCACACTGCAATTATCTACAGATGGGACAACTTGGACAGACTACAAGGAAGGTGGACAAATCAAGGTATATAGGAAATAGGACGTGGTCACAGTTAGTTATATTCCAATAGAACATGCTTGTAAATTCTAACAATGTGGAATATATTACAGGTAAAATGATGTCTCGTCCTGAGAATTTTTGATCTCAATAGCATTTACACTATTTGTATTCATATACCTACTACGTTCTTAATTTGTTAAAAATGTTATTGATGGCATGTGACTATTTGTTGGCGTCAAGTTTCTGAGAGGAAATGATGACAGGAACTCAGAAGTGAAGCATGTTGTTTATCGAGTGCTAACAAGATATCTGCGATTCCTGCCACGAACACACCAGGGTGGGGTGTGTATGAGAACAGAGGTTTTTGGAGTGAAAAAAAGCCCAAGTGAGTGTGAAACTTTAATGTATTTTTGCATGTCTGCTATTATCATGTTATCATTATTTCTGCCATATTGTGAGAGTAGTCTAAGATACTCTTTTAATCGTTACACGAGTTTTTCAAGGCATGTAAAAGGAGACTAGTTGATAGAGTTTGAATTTATTGTTTGGTACTCAAAACGTCATTATGAACCTTTAAAAATCTTGTAATCTTTAATTTGTAGATCAAGTGCATTTTTTTTGAAGTGAATAATGCAAATTAATGGCTTTAAAGTATAGGGTAAAAATACAAACTGAGTTGAAATGAGAGTTGGTCTACAGATCATGTACACGTTATTTGTCTGATCACTTGAATTATTAAACATGATTTGTATAAAGATTCATGGAGCCTCATCGAGGTCTCAACTTATATTTTATTTGGTAAACGAACATGTCTTTTGCTTACACGTCCCAAGACGCATGCATAAGACCGCAGACCTAATATGATTACAATTTGCATAGCACTATGAAGGCTGATTCTAAATAATTACCTTGCAGCTTGTGAAATGGAGGCCATTGGTGTGGCCAGTGGTGGTACAATTCCAGACAGCAGCTTCTCTGCCTCATCGCATTTTAATAATAAGTATTTACCCTCTTATGGTCGACTAAATGAAAATAAGCGGGGTTGGGCACCCAGGACTAATTCCAATCCTTCCGACTACCTCCAAATTGACCTTCTGTATGAGTATGTTATCTGTGCTGTTGCTACCCAAGGAGCTAATGGTATCAATGAGTGGACAAAAAACTACGAGATTCAGTTATCAGTGGATGGTACCACTATGGTTACCTACCAAGAAAACAATGCAGACAGGGTAAGTTTATATAAAAGTCATGTGAATATTCATGTAAGTTACAAAAAAGCCAATAGTATATAGGTCCTAGAACACTCTCTCAATTTTTTGAGTCAAGAGGAGGGAGGTAAAAGAAGTGTGTACCTGGTCAAGGCTCAGTCTTGTTGTTTAATAAAGTATGTAGTCTATAGCAAAGAAAATAAAAATATTGTGTGAAAGGGCTTTCGAAAAATCTTATTTTTCGGTGTTTGTCCAACCAGTGGTTTTCATATTGTAAGCTCTCTCGAACTACATGTACCTCTCCCTTAGGCTATTCACCAGAAATGGTATACAGGGTCAGATACCGGTGTTTTTGAGTTAGTTTTGTAACAATAGTGACTAGGTCTTTCAATAGCTATTATAGACGTGTACGTAACTGATACTTAATAGTGGTCAATGAAGCAGTATTATCAAGAATATTTTGACACAATTATTTCACATTTTGTACCACAAACTACAGGTCTTTCTCGGAAACTCAAATCGAAATGGCATCGTAAAAAACAGTCTTTCCATAGCCATTAGAGATATGTAGATAGCTGATATTTAAGCGCGGTCTGTGAAGTAATAGTATTAAGAACATTTTGAAATAATGATTTCAAATTTTTTACGAAAAACTCCAGGTCTTTCCCGGAAATTCAAACCAAAATGGCATTGTAAAAAACAGTCTACAGGAATTTGCAAGTGCAAAGTACATCCGCTTTCAACCAACAACATATAACGGATGGAAGACGCTGAGAGTGGAAGTTTATGGAATACTTGTAACAAAAGGTATTTATTTGCTCTTGTTTTTATCTCCCCCTGAGACAAAAATGAAGTCATATTATTCAAATTATTTGTGGAAGACAAGCCTAGGTAATCGTGCAGAGCTAGCTAACGAGGAGTTATAAACTATCCAATATTGATAGAGCCTTGTAATTGGTCAGGTGAAAATTTTTTTAAAAACAACTCTATAGCTGACCATAAGAGATGAGAGAATTTGAAAATCAATAAATTTAGGTTTTTTTAAAAGACTTAAATATCGTTTTAAAATTCTTGAATATATTCTGCTCAGATCCTTCAGGTTCTCTTTCTGTTAAATTGAAAACAAAGTTTTGCTTTGATTATTATTCGTGCTTGATATGAAACAGTGTCTGATGTGATTGTAGCATTGTACATTGTAGATTCTGGAGCCCAGTGGGTTTCCATTGCAACAGAATCATTTCTCTCCTTTTATGAACTAAAAATTACAACAAGCAACTGCTGTTGTTTATTTCAGTTCCATCACAACCTCCGGCAGCCTTCAAGTTAACTGCAAGCTCTTCTACCAGCATCACAGCTTCCTGGCAGTTGCCACCAGTTTTTGCCAGACATGGAAGAAACATTACAGGGTTTAAACTGTTCTATAGAAAGAAAGGTTCTGTGGGGTCAGCAACAACTCTGACTATAAACAGTGGATCGACATTAAGTAGAAATGTCACCGGGCTTGATAAGTACACAGAGTACGAATTTCAAATGTTGGCCTTCACTGCTGATGGTGATGGACCGAAGAGCGCTGTTGAGGTGGAGAGAACAAAAGAAGATGGTATGTGATAAGTGAGAGTGAAAGATTAACACGACTTTTATAAATAAATTAATAAGAACTGCGGATAGCATCAAGGAAAGAAATGATCCTCCCAGGTCAGCTGTAATTTCAAGCAATTGCAGCAAAGAAGCTTGTTACTGATTCAGGCATCGATGGGATTTGAACCCACTTCCACCAGATACTAGATGGGTGTTGCTACCAACTGAGCTGTAAAGTTACAGGTTAGGAGCGAGGTAATTTTTCATAGGCTTCATTGTTTGGTAGTAACAACTAACAAGACCAATAAGGCATTAAGTGCTACAGTTTTTTAATTGCAGCTCCATCACAAGCCCCGAGGAGTTTCAGTGCGACTGCAGTTACTTCTACAATTATCACAGCATCCTGGCAGTTACCACCAGCAGACTCCAGAAATGGAATAATTATAGGATTCAAATTGTTTTACAAAAAGAGAGGCTCTGCTGGACTAGCAACCACCTTGACCATGAACAATGGAACAGTATTAAGTAGAGATGTCGCTGGGCTTGATATTTACACCGAATATGAATTTGAAGTATTGGCTTTTACTTCAGTTGGTGATGGACCAAGGAGTTCTCCTGTAGTGGTGGTGAGAACCATGAAACGTGGTAAGAATTTGAAAAAGATGTTTAATCTTTATTGTTATTGTTTAATTTTACATTTGCAGTAACCAAGATGGCGTTTTGTGGTTTATAGTATTCGGGGTGTTGTAGGGTTAGTTATACATGTTTAGCCCACAGATTCTGTGCTGAAATGTTTTTAGGCATTGAGAAGTTAAAAAACTTTGCCTTTATACAAACTTTATGCCTCTTTTAAGATCCCATGCACTTGAAGGAAAATGGAAAGGAACGGAAAGTGACATTTTGAAAGCTGCGTATTTGGTTTGTGATGAGATCAAAAGTATATTCTCTCTGTATGGCCAATTAAGAATACTTATTTAAGTTCTGAGTTTAATGGCTGCTTTGCTTAAAATAATGGAAAACAAGTGCTAGGGATTTCTAGGGAATAACAATGTGTCGGAGGCAAGCCTTAGATGAAATAGGGCTCTTAGAGCGGTCAAATCCCTAGAAAACGGCCATGAACCCTTACTCTAGGCCGATGTCTTTCTTAGCGGACCGTAAGACTACATGGAAGTCATGTAAGCCTAGGACAAAGCATGGCCCTGAACTTTTCATGGTACCCAGGAACCCTTGTTTGCAGACAAAAATTTGATGGCCGCCTATGCAAGCTTTAACAGAACCGCTAGAACGGTGACAGTAAACTCTTAAGACAAGAGCATGATTGTACTTGAAAACTGTTCGGGAATGTTTGGAGATGATAGCTACAACACTACAGAGGCTCAAGACAGCGTTTAGAAAAGGTCTGACAAACAAAAGAAGATGAATCCCACAAAATTCTCCATGAATAGTCGAGGAAAAAAAAATTAATTGATAGGGCCGAGGAAGGCTTGAAGAGAATCGCTGCAAAGCCACCAAAGAAAACTTGAAATCAAGCATTGCAAAGCAACCTGGGACTGCCCACGAATGTTTGCAACTGGGCTGCTTGAGATCTAAAAGATACATTTCATTATTGTGACAAAGTTGCGATAACGATATTTCTATCATCGAAAGGGAAGTTCTACTCGTCCAATGTAAAAACTGATTAATAAAACTGACCCATCCATTCATTAATGGTATGTATTCAGATATCTCAGGAGCTTTTCCCTCCTAAATCATCATCCTGCTGTTGTTACTAGCTTTTTGGTCTTAGCGAAAGTTTTACTAACAGTTTTTAGCAAGCTTGTAATGCCATACTCAAGCGCACCACATGGTTGCATATGAATGGCTAATTTTTTTGTGGTTCTATTTTGCACACTGTGTAAGTGCAGCCTTACTTCGTAGACATCGATATCAAAGGTGTTGTTCCTTCCAGGTGATACTATTTGTGTTTTGTTGTCTTGTTTTGTTTTATTCCCTTCATATGTTTTTCTTATTCAGATATTCGGAGACGTTAAGCACCCAGTGAGCACACTTGAACCTAATTTGATGTAACCTTTGATTTGTTTAATAATGAAAGACTTAAATGCTGATTTGGTTGGTTTGTTTTTTTTTGAAGTTGGCCATCAACTAAGGAGCTTTTTATGTTATTGTTTAGCTGAGAAGAGAGGCTGCAAAGCCAGCATGCTACTTTTTGTCCTGAGCTTTGTTAAGGAATAAATAATCCATTTTTATCAAATCTCAGATAAACCTCACGTCAATGATCTTCCTGAAAGAACCATTACAGCAGTTGGCGAACTGGTGGTGTTGACTTGTGATGTTAGTGGTGACCTTGAGGCTTCTGTTACCTGGACCAAAGATGGACTTACCAGTATACCTCGCGCTCAGTTCAAGAACAGCGGCAAGATACTTATTATACAAGATGTTGTCCCTGGTGACAGTGGCGTTTATGAATGTAAAGCAATGTACTTGTTTGGAGAGAGCCGTACATCTACGGTACTAATTGTTGCTGGTACGTAGAAACTGATTTACAATTACATTAAAAATTACATAACAATTGCTTAATCATTTCTTCTGTGAGGTAGATATGTGGAAGAGTAGGTGTATTATTTTTAACAATACGTCAGAAAATTTGCCAACCTTTACCAAAGTTAATGACCAAGTATGGTTATGCTGAACACCACGATGATTACCATAGCAACTCGTATAAAACGTACTCTAGCCTCTTATTTACAGGTCATTCAATAGCTATTGGACTTGAATGTTAAAATAGAATTTTAAAAATTACCAGTAACAACAAGGCAAACGACCACTCAAAGTGCAAACCAAACGTACATCATGGTAGTGTCCCCATATGTTTGTTATACCCTTCCCCGTTTTGCATGAGCATGATTTTGTCAAAATTTCTTCTAGTCTCAATACAATTTTTACTCTTTCCACACAGTGCCACCCAGAATTATGGAAGAGCTTTCCCCTTCTGAAGTAATTTGTGAAAAGCAAACTCCGTGTTTTCTCTCATGTCAAGCATCAAGTTATATCCCATTTAACTACTCTTGGACGAAAGATGGCCAGGTTCCAACTAGTGATAACATCAAGTTGATGAATAACAGTATCATCGTCACGCCACGGGATAGACAAGATTATGGGGAGTATGTGTGTCACGCTACAAACAGCCTTGGATCAACAGAGTATACAATTACTCTGCTTTCTCCTAAAGATGATCAAGATGATGAGGGTAAATATTCCTCTTAAATATTCGAACATTCTTAAATGTTTTCCTTTGAAAAATTTTGGAAAGCCCAGAACTATGAAGTCCAGTTAGGAGTTTTGGGGCTTCTAATTACCGTTATTTTGTATAATCATTTATGTATCAAAAGCAATATTTTTTGGTGGTTTCATGCGCCGACGTTGTTCTGTGTGAAGTTACATTTTCTTTCTTCATTTCTTCACATTATAGTGTGCAATGCAGGTAGATCATACCATATATCAAAATTGGCCTGTTAGGCTGTAACTAAAGAAAAAAAGAGCTATATATACCATTGTTGAGGGGGCTCAAGGCTAAAATATTTCTGTGTTTCTCCTGTTGTTGTCCTAATCGCTCAAAGTCTCTGAAGGACGAATTTTGAATGAAGAAAGAATAAGAAAATTATGGGAGAGAATGAAGAACGACCTAAAGACGAGAACGTTTGTTAAAGTATTTAGGTTTCGGGGTTAAAAGAAACTTCGTATTCCTCAGCGTGAAATCACTTAAAAAAAACAACAACAACAACTAAACTATGTTCTCAGTGTTTGATGGTTGGTTCTAAAGTCGTTGGTTTTCCTTCGCAAGGTATACCACGAAGCATCTTCCTTGCTAGTGTAATCGCATTGTCTTGTGCTGTGGTTGTGTTGCTCATCATAATTTGTGGGCTGATGTGGCAGCGGAGACGAGCTGTTCCCAGTGAAAGGATACAGGGTAAAGAAAAGGTTGACTTTCACGGCGTCAAATCTTCACCTGATCGACAGTCGAATGATAAACAAGCTTCAGACCCAAATACGTATATGGAACTCAAAGCCAGGCTCCCGAACCATAAACAGTCTCATGTTCCAACTGAGTATCAGTCGCTACAAGAAGTACCCATGAACCCCGAATATTACAATATGGTGCTTCAGAAAGAAATTGGCGGGAAACAAAATGAAGAAGTGTATGAGGAAATATGATAATCCCCAAATAATTTCCTTAAGAACAGACATGACTACAATCGGTTTCTGGTCAAGGCAGTTTATCAGCCAATTTACAGCAGTGCGGCTGTAAGAGCTTCCTCGGCTGGCAAAGACTTTTATTTGGTCGATTCGAAATTAATTATATTAATCTTTCTCGTATTTTACGCATATCTGTATAATTATAGGGAATCCATGCTATCAAGTGAGATTTAATCTGCAATTGCATATCCCAGTGGCAGCATGAAAATTTCAATTCGAGTTAAAGTGAGTTCTGAACCAGAATTAAAGTTAAATTACTGAATCTGCAAACTCGTTTAAGAGCCAGTAGATATAAAAAGAGAGCAAAATGTAAAAATGTAATGGAAGTTGTTACTTATATTTTAACTTTTAAGGAAAATTACATTTTTTGAACCGTTTATTATGTTCTTATACATAGTAGATTCTTCTAAATCGTAAAACAAATCTGGTTTGTATTCTTCCTTTGAAGAAATTGAAAAAGGTTAGCTAACAGAATATTATTGTTAGATATTTGTAGATAGCTGAATATAAAATTTTTACTCTAGTCTCTTGAAGATATTTCTAAGTCAGCCTATTTCCAAATTGAAGAAAATGGGAGATGAACGTTGTTCGTGTCTCACGATAGAGTAACTTAGAGTCGACGATAGAGTGTACTTTTGAATTGTTTAACCCTTTCCACCCTAACATCGGTGGGCATATTCTCCATACTGCTCTCTATAAATTTCCTAAAGTGCTGACAAGGAGAATTTGTTTAACAATCACGGGCTTCTTCAGCTGGTGGTTATTTTCTGCTAATTCTGCTAATTTCGGAGCAGATACTCATTTAGATTTTCCCTTCTTGGATTGCGGTGTTGTTATTCTTTTCGTATTGGTAAGCTCGCGTTGCTTAACTTAATGTTCATATTTTCTTTCGATCTTTATTTATCAGGATTACAGACAACGTAATGCGTACATTCTGACTCAAGCTTTATAAGATAACAGTATTATCTCGGTCCGTAAAATGCAAAAGAAAAAAAAGGAACTCGGCCAATAACCAATATTCAGCTTCGTTAATAACGCATATATTGGCACATTGTAGCAAAAGAGTTATCTTTTTATTGAACCAAAAATGTTCGTGTAGTTAAAACGAGCGCGCGATAACTAGTCGTTGTATTCTTCAAGTCACGGCAAACTCCCATGGGCAAATAGTAGGCACTAAATTGACCAATCAGAGCGCGCGCTTTACTTTGGTCGTGTTACAAAACGTACTTGGAAATCTAAAAAACCCAGTTATTAAATTATTACTGCTACGTCCATAGCATCATCGAGGGGTGAAATCCAAACTGATGAAAAAACCGACACTCGAGCTTCCGTAACAACTATAAATACTTTAAAGAACTAAATGCATAATAGTTTAGAAATTAACATAAACTGATTTAAAAATAAGATTTACATGCATTGACGATATTCCTACAAACTATACAAGGACAAGCTTGGTTTTGTGGCGAATGTGTAATTTTTTTTGATATCTCATAAATGGGTCTTATATTTCCGCACCCGTTAATTTTCACGTATTCGTTTGGTTTTTCCACGTATCATCTCGACACAGTTATTTTCGCACTTTATGCACATTACGCAGCCCTCAACATCTCATGTTTCACGCCCATTTTGGCGGTGTGTCATACTTTGCGTCAGTGTGTCATATTTTGCGTCATTCCTACGAGTGTTTTGTGTCTTGTGCATTCCTTCAGCATTTGGTAAAGTTTTTGTCTCGTGGTATCTTCACATTTATTTTTCCCGTCTTATATGTTAGTACTTTTTTGTCGTTTTTCTGTTCCTTAGGAATTTACTTCTTCTTCACGTGCGAATTAAAGAGTAGTTAAATTGAGTGCTGAGTAAACGTGTTTGAGTGAAGAGGGCCCTTGACCCTTCACTTGAATAGTAAGAAAACAAAGACATCTTGCGTGACCGCATACCGTGACACAATCGAAACATGGGGCAGTTTAATCTCGAGCTTTGTTCCTGTGTAGTTGTTCTCGCTGTATTTCTTCCTCTGGCTTCAGGTGAGTACCATATCATATTAAATCTACTCGAAAGGATTATTTTTATTTGAATACTACATTTAGCAGAAATGGTGGGATGTGTCTTTCAGTTTTGAGAGCTGGAGCTTAAGACTTCCGCGTACCATCGCAACTTAATCGCTTATGCAGTCAGCATTAAAACCAAAAAGATTAGAGTATTGTTTATTAATCTTGGGACAGATATACCAAGCTCTCTTTAAAAACAATACTTTCCAAAGCATGTTTGGGAATGTGACCGAACAGTTGAATAAATTTGGGTTGATTCGCTTCATTTACTAAATGCTAAAGCACGTTCAAGCGACTTGTGGACATTCAGTTCAAACAGTCCCTTGAATAAAACGACGCCAAGAACCTTTCTGTCGAAGAATTCATTCTCATCCATGAAAACCTTGGGTTTTGAAGCTAATAGAACAACCTGGTAGATAATCATGCAGAGGGTAAGTTTTAAAGTAAAAGTAATACTAATACAAGTCATTTAACTGAGATTTTGTCGTCGAACATATTTATTGCGACCGTCGTCAACTAAACTTCTACGCATGCCTCAGGCATTGACTGATTCCATGTCTGCCTCAGAAACGTGTCTTTTCCAATCTTGCGAAAATATTAATAATACATTATGCTTACATTACAGCTTAAGGAGAGCAAACAGATAATTGAAATTGTCTGCCTTTTCCAGTATTTCCCTATGAAACAATCATTATTCATTTCCGTTTCTCAAGCGACCGTGGCGATAAAATATCGAGCGTCGGACAGAAAGCGAATAGCTACCACTGCATTGACTGACTGGCGTCGCAAAATACCTATTTACAGTTTCTGCACTTTTTCGAATAAGCGCCCACTCTTTGATAAGTGTCTTCTCCCGAATTAGCGACCCCCTATCTCACTTTCTTCAATTACTAGTAGGGATACAAGGAAATCCTGTTTCTATTGCCACTTTATCTATAACGTTTTAGGCTTCAACTACCGCTGCATCAGGACAGGAGAGTAGATTCTTTTCCGTTCCAGTTATGTTTACCTCCATGTGCTTGCAGAGTTCCTTTACAATTTTTAAATAAGCACACGGGCCTTTCGTTAAAGAAATACAGTTCTTTGAAATACTTTAAATAGAGTTTGGGTTGAAAGTTGCAAAACAGCAATGATTTACTAAAACCTCAAACTTACATACTTCAGCTGGAATAAAAATGTTTTCACTGTAGATGAAATCAACTAGATCGTACATGAAAATTCTAAAAATCCCATTGATTTAACTATTACTGCCACATCCATAGCATCAAAGGGTGAAATTCAATCTGAACGACAAACCAAGACACACTTATGTGATAACTATAAAAATATTGCAAACAGCAAAATGCATTATTTAGAAATAAGCATAAACTGATTGAAAGCTCCAGATTTACATGTCTTAGCGATAACGCCACAAATTATGCAAATACGAGCTTGAGTGGCGAGGAAACAGACATGTTTTGTTGCATGAGCTTTCTGTTACAAAAGGTTGGTCAAGCAGAACAATCGTGACCACATACCGTGACACACTCAATCAAAACATGACGCAGTTTAATCTCGAGCTTTGTTTCCGTGTAGTTGTTCACGCTGTATTTCTTCCTCTTGCTTCAGGTGAGCGCTGAAATTGTGCATTTACCCAAAAATTCAACTTATCTTTCATCTAAGGAAGGGTTAGAAACCCTGTTTTCCTGTGTCAAGTTAGTTAATAAATAAACCTTCAGGCGGTTGGTATGTCTGTAGCTGAGATATTGTCCGGAAAATAAATATTTGGCAAAGTAGCGAAGCTTGGAGGGCAAATGAGTAATTATGAGTAGAAACCCTCAGTCAAGGACATTATTAGTCGACATACCAGCAAGCCAGATAGAGCTTTATCATTATACAATCACTCTATTAATGTATTGTACATTGAGGAACATTTGGATCATTTTTCACCAGACTCTAAAAAACGAGTTTGTTTTTCTTCCACGCTTTGCAGCTCGTTAAATATGCACCATTAGCCACTTGTTAAATATCTGGACTTTTAACTAGAGGTACCCATTAGAGAGAATCAAGGCTTGCGCGTCCCTTTTACATCCAACCCTTTATCCCTGTTACAATTATAATTGTGAATATGTCATAATGCAAATGTAAATTTTGCTTCTATAGGGGCTTGTGTTGATTTTGACCTTGGAATGGGAGGTGGAACAATTCCAAATAGTGATATAACTGCTTCTTCTGAACAAAGTGCCAGCACACCAGCCATAAATGGTCGACTGAACTACACATCTGGATCATCATGGTGTGCACGAACAAGCGACACTAATCCATATCTACAGATTGATCTACAGGCAATTTATATCATCTGTGCTGTGTCCACTCAAGGGAATTCTCATGCAGATCAGTGGGTGAAGAATTACACATTACAATTTTCCACAAATGGGATAACTTGGACAGACTATAAGGAAAGTGGAAAATCCAAGGTAAATTGGAAATAGACTCTGAAGCATAGCTGCTACAGCTAGTTATATGCCAATAGAACATGTATTGTAAAGTCTGACAATATAGAATATCTTACAGGTAAAATAAGTCTTGTCCTAAGAATTGTTGATCTTAATAGTATTTAAACTATTTGTATTCTTATATCTGCTACGTTCTTAATTTGAGAAAAACACTATTGATGACTTGTGAATATTTTTTGGTTCAAAGTTTCTGAGAGGAAATGATGACAGGAACTCAGAAAAGAAGCATGTTGTTTATGGAGTGTTAGCAAAACAACTGCGATTCCGGCCACGAACGCACCAGGCTGGGGTGTGTATGAGGACAGAGGTATTTGGAGTGAAAAAAAACCCAAGTGAGTTTGAAGCTTCGATGCATTTTTTGCATGTCTGCTATTATCGTGGTACCAGTATTGTTATCACATTGTAGGGTAGTCTAAGATACTCTTTTAATCTTTAAGCAAGTTTTTCAAAGCATGTGAAATGAGAACAGCTGATAGAAAAAGACTTAATTTGAAGCTATTGTTTGGTACTTTAACCTATAGATCTATTGTTCTTTTTGTAAAGTTAATAATACAAATTAATGGCTTTAAAGTATCGGGTAAAAATACCAACTGAGTTGAGGTGAGAGTTGGTCTACAGATCTATAAAGATACATGGAGCCTCATCGTGGTCTCAACTTATAATTTATTTGGTAAACGAACATGTCTTATGCTTACACGTCCCACGACGCATGCATAAGACCGCAGACCTAATATGATTACAATTTGCATGGCACTATGAAGGCTGATTCTAAATAATTACCTTGCAGCTTGTGAAATGGAGGCCATTGGTGTGGCCAGTGGTGGTACAATTCCAGACAGCAGCTTCTCTGCCTCATCGCATTTTAATAATAAGTATTTACCCTCTTATGGTCGACTAAATGAAAATAAGCGGGGTTGGGCACCCAGGACTAATTCCAATCCTTCCGACTACCTCCAAATTGACCTTCTGTATGAGTATGTTATCTGTGCTGTTGCTACCCAAGGAGCTAATGGTATCAATGAGTGGACAAAAAACTACGAGATTCAGTTATCAGTGGATGGTACCACTATGGTTACCTACCAAGAAAACAATGCAGACAGGGTAAGTTTATATAAAAGTCATGTGAATATTCATGTAAGTTACAAAAAAGCCAATAGTATATAGGTCCTAGAACACTCTCTCAATTTTTTGAGTCAAGAGGAGGGAGGTAAAAGAAGTGTGTACCTGGTCAAGGCTCAGTCTTGTTGTTTAATAAAGTATGTAATCTATAGCAAAGAAAATAAAATGATTGTGTGAAAGGGCTTTCGAAAAATCTTATTTTTCGGTGTTTGTCCAACCAGTGGTTCTCATATTGTAATCTCTCTCGAACTGTACCTCTCCCTTAGGCTATTCACCAGAAATGGTATACAGGGTCAGATACCGGTGTTTTTGAGTTAGTTTTGTAACAATAGTAACTAGGTCTTTCAATAGCTATTATAGACGTGGAAGTAACTGATACTTAATAGTAGTCAATGAAGCAGTACTATTAAGAGTATTTTGACACAATTATTTCACATTTTTTATCATAAACTACAGGTCTTTCGCGGAAACTCAAATCAAAATGGCATCGTAAAAAACAATCTCCAGGAATTTGAAAATGCAAAGTTTATCCGTTTTAAGCCAACGGCATATAGTGCCTTTAAAGCTCTGAGAGTGGAAGTTTATGGAATACTTCTAACAAAAGGTATTTATTTGCTCTTGTTTTTATCTCCCCCTGAGACAAAAATGAAGTCACATTATTCCAATTATTTATGGAAGACAAGCCTAGGTAATTGTGCAGAGCTAGCTAACGGCGAGTTATCAACTATCCAATATTGATAGAGCCTTGTAATTGGTCAGGTGAAAATTTTTTTAAAAATAACTTTAAATTCATTGCTGACCATAAGAGATGAGAGAAAATGAAAATAAATAAATTTAGGTTTTTTTAAAAGACTTAAATATCGTTTTAAAATTCTTGAATCCATTCTGCTCAGATCCTTCAGGTTCTCTTTCTGTTAAATTGAAAAAAACGTTTTGCTTAGATTATTATTTGTGCTTGATATGAAACAGTGTCTGATGTGATTTTAGCATTGTACATTGTAGATTCTGGAGCCCAGTGGGTTTTCAATGTGCACAGTCTCATGATCCTTCACTTTGATCTGAGGAATATCTAAGGCTCTGTAAGGTCATGAGGGTGATTAATTTACATTCATATCACTAAATTAACTAAAAATTATTACAAGTAACTGTTGTTGTTTATTTCAGTTCCGTCACAACCTCCGGCAGCCTTCAAGTTAACTGCAAGCTCTTCTACCAGCATCACAGCTTCCTGGCAGTTGCCACCAGTCTTTGCCAGACATGGAAGAAACATTACAGGGTTTAAACTGTTCTACAAAAAGAAAGGTTCTGGTGGATCAGCAACAACCTTGACTATTAGCAAGGGATCGACATTAAGTAGAAATGTCATTGGGCTTGATAAGTTCACAGAATATGGATTTCAAGTCTTAGCATATACTCTTGATGGTGATGGACCAAAGAGCCCTGTTGAGGTGAAGAGAACTAAGGAAGATGGTATGTGATAGATGAAGGTGAAAGAGATAAAATGATCATAGTTGTTAATGGAAGAAATATTATTGAAGGGGAAAAATTGGGGACCTTGACAACCGACCGCTTAATACAGCATGAGTGCTTAATATGGTGTCGCTTAATAAAGGCTCGAATATATTACATTTTTAGAACGCACTACAAATGCTTTGGATTAATTATTATTCAATCCACATACCTCCCATTATTTTATCAATAATCATATCATCTTTATTCTTCCAGCTCCTAGTGCACCAGTATCCTTGTCTTCTGTTGATGTGTCACCCACCAAATCGCACGGTCCAAGAATAACCTTGACCTGGATTGAGCCTGCAGAACCAAATGGAGTTATTAGAAGTTACACTTTGTTTTACAGTTACAATGGAAGTGCAGCGAGAGAGTTTTCTGGAATAGACAAGGATGCATTTAGTCACACAATTGATGTGTTTGGTGGAGTGACTTATCAGTTTAATGTCACAGCTGTGACTATTAAACCTGGACCATATGAGACGATAACTGTAACTACCAGGACATATGGTAAACTTAACTTTCATATATTTGAAGCGACCATAACTTAGTTACTTCATGAAATCCTGTCTAACTTAAGCGAATCATTTATATCTTACCGTCATTTTGATCAATTTAACTCTTGAAGAAATGGTCTCGTTAATTCATGTAGTTAGTCTAAGCACTCTGTCATGAATCACCTTCTGAACTTGTAATCATACAGCTGTACTATCTCATTCGATAGGAACCCTTTTGTTGAGATACTAAGTGTTTATCTTTCTCACCAGCTCCTAGAGCTCCAGTTCCACATAATGTGACTGATGTTGAGGTTTCTGTGACAGCTGTTGATATTTTTCTGTGGCCAGTTGAACAAATTAATGGTCCAATAAGGTAATTATCAATAAGAATGTGATTTGCAGAATAACCTAAGGTTGACTAGGTCCTTCCTAATGATAAGGTAAGATTGCCAGCCGCTCCTAGAGAAATGAGGTCACGCTTCTTCCACGAAGTCTGGCTTGATGCATGCAGTGGAAATCAAGCAAAAGAGGCGCCAGATTCATGTGTTTCGAATCTTAAATCTTTAGGAAAAGTAATCCTCATCGCAGAGAAAACTGTATCTTGCAATTTCTAACTGGGGAAAATTTCAAGGCAGTGCACATCGAATTGTCGAGGAAATGATGATCAGAATCGTTCTGGTGGATCGGCTGACAGCTTACAGAAGACCTCTAACCATACAGAAGTCTCTCATTGTGGTAGATTTAATTTTATCTCGGAAAAAGAACCTTTGTTTGACCCTTTTTACCTCTAGTAAGATTATGGTATGTTGTTGAAAGCAGAATAAATTCTAGCAAAAGGATTTAAGTCATTGATGCTAAGATCAAAATGTGATTAGAGGCTATATACAAATTGTCTTCATGACTCGGGCAAATTGTTTTCAATCTTTCAGTGCTTATCAAGCTATTGTTCTGAAAGTTGTCAATGATGTTGAAGAGCTTCCGGAAAATTATGATTCACAACTGAAAGCTGCCAGTGATGCAAAGAACGATGACGTGAACTTTTACATTGCTGCTGAGATAGGAAATGTCCCAGCGCTCAAAGGACCTTGGAAATTTACTGTTGGTGACGGTGAAAAAACTGGAAACTATTTGAATAAAGAACTTGAAAAAGGACAAAAGTACATTGTGTATGAGAGAGCTCTAACTAAAACCACGAAGGTATGTAGGCTATAACCTACGTCCCTCCATTACTCGTAGAACTGGGTTTAATGACCTTTTTGCAATCGATTTTAAAGAGTTTGCTACACAGTGGTCTAGTCTTTATTGCGGAGAAGATTGTTCGCACCACATTGTATGAGTTAACACAAAAACTAGGAGGAGGTCTAGTCTAAGCACATACTTTTCAGTCGTATTATTCTCACTACAGTTTTCCTCATTGTTTTTAAAGCACGGGCTTTTTTTGAAATGTGTGGTTTGTTTTTCGTATATTCTACAGGAAGTACTAAAAGGAGAAGTAGGGAGCGTTGCCAAAATTTCTATCACCCCGGCCATTACGGGTTTGTCCATATTACATTTAGCTTACCAACAAGTTACAGTTTATACGATTGTAGATTTACTTTTGTAATTCAAGGGGTTTTCTTTCATTGAACTAGTTTACTTCTTTTCAGTATACAGAGCCTGGTGTCTACATTTTCGTTTAGATAGTCTAGATCTACAAGCTAGTCTAAATCCATATCATCAACTATGAGCTTTCAAAGTTTATGCCAGAATTTGGCTCGCTCGGCCTGGTACCAAGCTAAATTTAAGGACAGTAGCGAGCTGCTAACAAAACTAAAGTGAATTTGAGGGAAACAATTGATAAATTGATGGCTAGGGTAGCCAAAGCCAAAAATGCGCAAATAAACCTAAACAGAACAATGATGGTTAAGAATAGAGAAGATTAACGCGGATTGGAATTGAAGAAGTTCCAAATTGCCGGTTAAATGTACTTTCCTCGAACCAGCATTTAAAACTTAAGACTTTTTCTTAGCATGAGTCAGCCGGTACCGCAGTTGGTAGTACGAGTCCGCAATCCAAGCCGACATCATTTTGGTCATTGCCGGTTGTGCGTGTATTTTCTTGTGATGTCACTCGAACCTTCAAAACGATTTTCGGCCATGGTCGACTAAAATTATTTTCTTAAAAACCATTTTTGATTTTTTTATTACCAAATGTCTACCCTGAAATGCTATTTACGCTCTTCTTTCGTGGAAGGTGGAAGAGAGGAAAAGTCCAGCAGTTTTAATGTCGTTGCTGTTGCTGTACCTGCAGTTCTGTTGCTACTCCTTATACCAGCAGTTTTTGTTGCTGTGCTCTTATATCGGAGGTTTGTTTATTTTAAGACTGAATGCTAATGACTGAGCGTAGAAAAAAGTATTGCAAACGAAAATTACACATCTTATCTTTTTTTTTTTAGGAGAAGGCAGACAAGATCCCAAAGTGCCAGTGAAAGACCTGTCCAATTTGATGACCTTCAAAACGGTTATGAAAACCTTGGCGCGAGTACATCAAGTTTGGTTTATCAGAATGTAGGAGACAAACGTCTGTCAATTGAAGGTATGCTATAACATGGTTAATTGCCTATAGGGATTATCAAGATACTGAAAAGTTCCATATATGCGATTTCTTTACCCTAAAGGTATTGAACAACAGCCTGACGGTGGAGAGGAAGAGGCTACCTACAGTGAGGCTGACGATGGTAAGCCCAAACCAATTCCTGTGGCTAATTTTGAAAAATACTTCAAGAGAGGTTCTGAAAATGGTGCTATTGTACTGCGAGAGGAATATAAGGTAAGACGTTGGTTTTTCTGTGTGTTACTGTACGAGAGAACACTTGTAAATATTTCTCGATTTTTTTTTGTGTTGTTCCTTTTTGCAATAGGTGACTTGGTATTTGTGGTGGATTTTGTTGCAAGGGTCTCAAAAAGTGATCACATCGAATCGTTTTTATGATAAAAGCACATGTTTTGCAACTTAGTTTATACCTTTCTTAGAATTTACAGGGCGATATGCTGTTTCCTTGTGAGATTAGCAAGAGTAACAGAGGCAAGAACCGTTATGGAAACATCGTTTCATGTGAGTACATGTAAAGATTTTTTTGTTGTTTCTATCCAACGGTAACCAGGTAAAAAACCTTTAAGTTATATTAAATTAAAATAAGTTTCTAGTGACTAGACCGTAACTAGCGCTGCCTCTGCAGTTAGTCTCTTTTAAGGCAATAATTATAAATTCCATAGCTCTCTGAATATAAAACTGTGTCAGTATCTCCAATCATTTCAAAGTTGGTGAGGTGGAAAGTGGTAAAATGGTTAAGTTTGAGTCATAATTTCGCACCATACACTATGTTCAAAATTTATACGTATTTCACGCCATTAAAAAAAAATTAAAAAAAAAAAAAACTTAACAAGTTCCTAAATCACCGATTGTGTTAATTAACAGATGATCATTCTCGTGTTGTTTTGGAGGAAATAGAGGGTGATAAAAATTCCAGCTACATCAATGCAAGCTACATTCCGGTCAGTAACACAAAATACATATGCATATGACGACAAAACAACGACGGAGACAGGACGACACAATACGACTCGACACAAAACGAAACGGTACGACACGACAATACAAAGCAATATAACGGCGCGTCGACACTACTTGTTTGATGATGTATATAAATGAAGAGATAACAGATTAAACAGATATACAAATAAAACTCATTTTACCGTTCGGGCATCTTGAAAAAAAATCAGCATGAATATTTTCTGTTCTCTATCTGCAGTCTTGCATTACTCTTATGGGGTCATCTTTCATCCGTTATTGTTTAACTTCGACAGCAAATCTCATAACTCACATAATAAACGGCTGAGAAAGGCATGGAAAAGACATTATATAAATATTTTGAATACTTATAATTAATTTCAGTTAACTGTTACGGTATAACCTAACCGACAGAAAAAACTACAATCCTACAAACTCAACTACCTTATTAAACAACGAGTGATGTTCTTAATAAGGGGCGACTCCTAAAGGCAGTACAATAATTATGCTCAATGAACTTACTTAAGCCCCTTACAGTCTATATCTTAGCTCGCCGAACTCACAGTTTCCTCTAACTTTTCTTGAAATTAGCAATCTTCCACTTTAGCTCTCTCTCACGGTATAGCTTTCTAAACAGTCGGTGTCTCCTGACAACAACAACTACTACTACTACTACTACTACTGCATAACTAAGTCCTTCTATACATTTACACAGTGTTCCGGAACATTTCAGAAGCTTATAAAAGTACTATTTTAATAGTGTTACGTAATGACTGCGTGACTTGATGAAATGTTTTAGAAAGTTCTATGGTACACATGTCAGCATGAGTAAGCAGTCTGGAGAATTCAAGATGCTTATATTTACAACAACAATTACTCATAACATCAAGTTTTCTACTGTCTCTCCTTAGACCTACGACGAGGTCACCATGACTTATATCGCCACACAAGGTACAATTATCTGGAGGAGTCTCATAGAATCACACGTTAACACATGTCATTGTTTAACTGCTGTAGTGAACTCTGCTGCAATATACAAAACGTCTCGCATAATAATTACTGTTGGTTTTATCTGGGTCTCCTTCAGTATATTTAACCGTGTACCCTCTGCAAATGGGACACCTCTGGAACTAACAAAAGCGTCCTTGAATAAAAGTTCCTTCGATTAACGTAATAGGTGCAAAGGTTATAGAAATTTCTTGCTTAGTTCGAACGATAGTTTCTGCATTATTAGGGGGCGAAGATTATAGCTCGTTGTTACGGGGTTCAGTCCCTTTATAGGGGTTTTCTGTGGCCTTTTTCTGGCCATTTTGGTTGTGCTAGCTTTCCTTTGTTACTCTGTTGGCAAAACCTCTCAGGAAAAAAAGAACATTTATAAAAGTATTCAAGAAAGTTCCCACTGTCCCGAAAGAAAGACTTGTCCCATTGTTGTGTCAATGTTGTTAAATAGCTCATGGCTTTGTTAAATTACCACACGCTTCGCCATTCTTTAACAATATTCTGACTACTTGTAATTGGGTTATTAGGTCCAACTTCTACAACTGTCGATGATTTCTGGCGACTGGTCTGGCAGGAAAACTGTTCCACCATTGTGATGCTTACAAATCTGGTTGAGGGGGGAAAGGTAGACGTAGATCAGTTTTCAGTTTAACGTTCAATTTAACCGGAGTTTCATTTATTTTGCATTTCCTTCGCTTCATGAGTGGTCTGTAAAACTCGCACCATAATCTTAAATATCGATCACATTCAAAACCAAGATCAGACTAACGTCATGGGTTGCTACATATAGGCTCACATGCATTTTTTGTTGTTGTTGTCTTAACTGTAGAGTAAATGCGATCAGTATTGGCCAGATCACACTTCCAAATATGGTGCTTTCACAGTTACTCTTCAAAAGACTGAAACTTTCGCCGATTACGTCATCAGGTCATTGATTGTGACGAAGGTGGGGTGTCTTAATAAAATTTCTGTTTTTATATTCAGTACTTCCTTAAAGAATATGGCCTTAAGTGCTAGACAAGAGGTCCTAATCGTTTTAAGTATATATCTTTTGGGTGTGTTACATACCTAAAGAGTACATGGTAACAGTGCGCAAATTGCGATGCATCCGATCAAAGAAGCTGCATAACCCACCGGCAGGGTGTATTTGTATTTGTACCGGTGGCAGATCTCAGTGGAAGGTACGGGGAATTTGGACGTCCCCCCTACCACCCTTCCATCAGACTTTTTTACCACTTGACTCAAACCAATATTTTTCCAACTGCGGAATGAAATTAGAGTACTAAAAATTAAATCTTTAAATATCTTTTAGTTCATTAATGCTGCAGAGTAAAAAACAAAACAAAACATGTGATGAAAACAGAAATGTGTCTTTTGAATCAAAGTCTGGGCCCCCTGGATCTGTTTAGGCATGATCTCTATTCCAACTAAAATTACGTAATGGATTTAATTTTTCATTGAAAAATACTCGAAAATATTGACGTATTTTGGGCTCCCTCTATGACAACATCTTCAACCAAGGCGTGAATTTCCCCTTAGGATTCAGAAAAAAGGAACGTGCACCAGTTTCATTACGTCACTTGGCCAGACAAAGGCGTCCCACAACATTCCACAGCTCTACTTGGATTTAGACAAAAGATTCATGCCAGACACCAGGCTACTGGTGGACCACTTCTTGTGCACTGCAGGTAAAGAGCACAGAAAAATTTCAAGACTTAAAGTTAACGGCTTCATATTTACAAACTATTATTATTTGGGTTAAGGTTCTTCTGCAGATTTTCTAATTAAAACTTTTCTTTTCTACGGGTAACGATAAAAATTTTTCTTAATATACCTCCATGTGTGTAAATTACCAAGGCCCTCCATCAACCAATCCCTTACCCTCGAGAGTCGCCCAATCGTGCTTAAAATAACTAACAATTCTAACAGGGCTTTTCAGTTGGTTGTCGTAAAAAAACCAAACCAAAAGTAATCCCAACATCTAATGCGACGGAAGCTCGACATCATGAGGAACAAATGAGGACTCAAAGTAAATACAAGGAAACTACTCAAAGTGCAAGTCACCTTGTCGTGTTTGATCAGTGCGAGTTTCCATACTTAAAAAAAGGGTTGATTGTTTTCCTTCGCCTCTTCCCTTCATATTTTTTAACAATAAGAATTGTTAATTATCTCTATTGTTACCCTGGTACAGTGCTGGCGTTGGTCGAACTGGCGCATACATTGCTATCGACGCTATGTTGGAGAGTGCTGAGAAGATTAAAACTGTGTTCATACAGAATTACGTGCAAGTAATGCGTAGATCTCGTCCTTTTATGGTGCAGAAAGATGTAAGCAATTTCAAACGCTTTCCATAAGAATAACAGCAGCATAAGTCCTTTTTATTCTGAGCTTAGCTATTTCACGGTTCGTCGTGCTCCATGGTTATCGTGAGGACCGTCGTAAGCCAGTTATGATTTCGATAAAACGCCTAAATGATTTCAGAGTCCACCTTCTTGAAACCGCCATCTTCAAATTTAGAAAATCTAATCGTTCTTGATTTGACTTTATCCGAATTGATATATAAATAGACATATCAAATAGATATATAGATTGATGTATATATAGACATATATCAAAAGCCGTTTGTCTCATCACTACTCTGTCTCTGCATAGAACCAGTGCGTTTTCTTGCTCCAAAAACCGTTCGTTCAGTCCAACAGTATTGGTATTGACTTTACCTCTGTATAGGAACAGTATGTTTTCCTGCATCAAGCAGTGATGGAGGCCTTGGTATGTGGAAATACAGAGATTATCCCTCAGGACCTACGAATTGTGATGAACAAGCTTTCCATGGTGCATAAACCATCCAAAAAGACTGGATATGAACGAGAGTTTAAGGTAACTAGCAACTATTTCTAATAAATACATTTCGCTTTGTTGCGAAATTAGACTTAAATACCAATAAGACAGCTTATTACTTGATCCTGAGGATTCTTTTAAAGACTTCTCTGTTTGATATTGTTAACATCACATTCATGTCTTATCTACACTTTTCAAGACAGCTTATCTCCACAAACTAACGATTGTGTCTCGCTCACAAGTGAGCATTGACTCAATTATCAAATCACAAAAAACTGCTCTAGCTTGAAGAAGAAGGCAATAACTCAGTTCGGTAAGAAACAAAAACGGCAGAGGAACTAACATGAAAGCAGGACGGCCAAAGGTTGGCTTAAGATAAAGAAGATGAAAAGGGTTTTCAAAGGACAAACTGAAAGATGCAAAAATAATCACTTACATCTTTTGATACTTTTGTCGTAGCGCTTGGAACTTGTAACAAACGCCCAGGCTTCTCAAGAGGAAGCAAAGGAAGCATTTCTGCCTGAAAACGCTGTCAAGAACAGATTCCCCAGCACTGTTCCGCGTAAGTGTTACCTTGTCTTACTTTGCAGTCTTTCAAGAATGTCAAACAAGATTTCTGCTCACTCCTGTGTTATTTCCTAATGGATCCCTAAACCAAGTGAGTTCTCATTCGGTCTGAAACCTTACGAGTGGTCAACGACATAGAAAGGCCCCAATCAATGTAAAATTTGTTAGTCACGAGTGGATTACCGATTGGACGACACAAAGTTTTGTTACCTAACGATCAAAGTTTTCACAGATTTTGGGAACAAATTAGCCATTGATCGATCATAGTCACGGCAAAAAGATTTCAGTTTGCTTATATACACGACAAAATAAACCCATAGTCTAGATAATAATGCGCGAAAATGCAAATACTTTTCAATAAAGCAGGCTTTCACACAATTCAGCCGCCAATCATCAATCATTCTCCATAATTTTGTTAGTTTTGATAAAGAAAGGTCATAGCCTACATGGTATTATGAAGTCGTACTGCGATGACCCAAACAAATAAAATGTTATAGGTTCGAGTCATGGCTAAAGTCACTGTGTTGTGTTTTAGGACAACTTGGGTAAACTTCACACGAAGGGAACCCAAATTGGCGTGAAATCAAGGTTTCTAAGACAGCGTAGGACTTGGAATAAAGAAATATCTCCAGGTTAACTAAAATGCGTAAAGTTCGACAATTGGTACCCTAAAATTCCATACCAAATTTCAGGTGGCGCCACACATCGAATAATGTTTCCAAACGATAGATCTAAGAGAATCTTTATAACTATTGTTTGGTATGTTTTTTGTCTGCAAAAACGCCTTTATGTCGATTTTACACTAGTGGACAATGCTCGAGTGCACTTACAAGCTTCCTCACAAGAAGAGAGTTACATCAATGCCTCATATGTGGATGTAAGTGCAAAAATGCCTTCTTATAAGATTTTTTTGGTAATATACATTCTGTTTATTTATTAATTGAACACAAAAAATCGCAAGTACGAAATTTAAAAATAGTCAATCAATAATACAGAAGAATAGCAATATTACATAAATTCACAAATCAAAAAAATTTTAAAAAAATGTTTAATCAATGTAGAGACGAAACCTAATAAAGGCTAGGAGCTCATAAAATAAGTATTCCCAACATGTTGATTTGAAGAAAAAACTCAGTAGTTTCAAGTTCTCTAGAAAGCTTTCTGGTGCAACGTGTCCATATGTTTTGAATTTGTTCAATCTATAAGTATGTATTATTTTCCAGTATTTTCTTTTTGGGTAAAGAGGTACTGTTATTCTTTTCGTATTGGTATACTCGTGTTGCTTAACTTGACGTCCACATTTTCTTTTGAACTTTTATTTTTCAGGACTATAGAGAACGGAATGCATACATCCTGACTCAAGCGCCATTAGAAAACACCATTAAAGACTTCTGGCTGATGATTTCTTTGTATAATATTGGCACAGTTGTAATGTTGAATAACTTGAAAGAAGGAAGGCAGGTACGAATCATGACATGTTTCTGAAAAGCACTAAACAACACTCTTTGCTACGTATTTTTAACCAAGAAATGTACAGAACCTGCCTAAACTATGATGTTAAAGCTCTAATGATTTATATCAAAACAGCCACTGATATGGGCAACTGATGGAAATCTGTGGCAACTTTGATAGATTGCCACTATACGTTAAAAGGTGGCAAAAATAATGGGACAAAACACCTCTAAAGCATCAATTAACGCAGTGAAACTAATATGCTCTCAAAAATTATCGGCAAAGTGTAACTTTCCCGCTGAGACTCTTTGACTAAACCGCTGTCACTTGTAAATACGATACTCGTCTGCGTTACTGGCTGGCGAAATGAAAACTTCCAAATGTTTAGAGCACATGTCACTCTAGTTCGGATATCTTCTCAACACCTTTAAACTGAAGAAGCTTTATCGTCGAGGGAAAGTAACATTTTACAACGATTGACCACGGAAAAGTTGGAACTCTTTACTGGAAAATCCTTGCAACCCCTTTTTTTAGACCACGATATTAATTATATATAATTATATCACGGATCAAACATGAAGCACTGTTTTACTTTTTGTAGAGTTACCCAAAATACTGGCCAAGTGAGGGATCCGCCAGGTATGGTGTAGTCACTGTTCAGCTTTTGTCCCAAGAAACCTCGAACAATATAACTACCAGACGATTTACCTTAGAGAATGCAGCGGTACGGTTTGTTTGTACAAGTATTTTAAAGTTTTCTGTTCTTTAGGTAGTTTGGAGCGAACTTCTTCCCATACCAATGGTTGCGATTTGCTTGTACTAGTATTCGAAGGTTCCCTGTGTTATGGGTAGTTTCGATGAAACTATAATCAATACCAACAGAAAGTGTTTATATATTTTCAACGCGTGTGATTTATGTTAATGAAAGGTGGATGGTTTGACCTTAACTCTTTCAATATCAGGAGAGACCACTCTGTAAATTCTCCTGACATTATCGATACAGTGTTTAAAGGATATTATTTGATTTAACACTAAAATTTCCGCTGAACTTATGCATTATTATGGAATCGAGTTTGTTTGCTCGCTTTTCAATATTCAATGTTTCACTCCACATAAACAAGCTAATCCTACGTTTAAAGTTGATTTTTTTAATAGGCATCTGTTTTGAAGAATGGTGTGAATTTCTTCCTATTTTAATTTGTTTTTCAGTCTCATGACAGGAAGTCAACTATACAGCATATACAGTACACCGGTTGGGCCGATGGAAACTCGTGCCCAGATCCCAAGGAGATACTTGAACTAATGAATGCTGTACAACAGTCTCAGCAGCAATCAGGAAATGGAGTCATTGTTTTTCAGTGCAGGTAAAGAGCGCTCTTTAAGTAAAGAGTTCTCTAGATGTTATCATATGTTTGAATGGATTACTAGACATAACCCTAAAACGTTAAAAGTTATGGTTATTGATACAGAGCTTAAGCAGCGATCTTTTTGAGACACCGCTTTAGCATTTTAAACCAAACCGCGCCAACGAAAAATATTGTTTGAACACCAAAAATGATAATTTTAACTTCTGGTTGCCGTCTGCTTCCCCAAAACATCTGTGCTTAAGCTCCCTAATGTTTTACTCGGCACATACGTCATGCCCGAATTGCTCATAGTCAGTTTGTTAGGCATTATACTAATAAATGACCAAATATTTATTTTTTCTACAGAATGGTAGAAGGTTTAAATGGTTAATGTAGATGACCTTATCTAGCGTAGACAGTGTTATTGGTTGAATATGTCTGAAAAAAGTAGATACTTGACTCGCTAAATTAAAGGCTAACAAGAATCAAGGAAAGAAACTGCAACACGAATAGACAATCGTGTTCTTTTCATTTTTTCGTAATAGTTACCCGTTTTATCTTTCTATAGTGATGGTATTGGCCGCAGTGGCTGTGTAGCTACCATAATTTCAGCGATCGAACGAGTCAAGATTGAACAAACAGTTGATGTTTTCCAGACTGTAAAACTAGTTCGAGCAAAGAGACCAGGTGCTGTCAACAACCTTGTAAGTTGACAAATGTCATAATCCATTGTTATAACTTTACTCATGTCTAGATTGCCAGAGGAAATACAGGGTAATTCCACTCCGGCGTTTTAATACCGGGAGTAGGGGCCCTCCAAGGTACGCCTGACTTTATCAAAACACGGAACTTTGCTTCGAAGAATTAGAATTGAATTTCTTTGCTGTTCAGTCATTTCTTTTGGGTTCTGAGAAAATAACATGGTCACTTTGCTGAGCGCTCACAGATCAATAGCGTTATTTTTCGTGATCCTAAGGAGTGTTTTTATGTTTTCATCTTTTAGGAGCAGTACATGTTTTGTTACAAAACAGTTCTGGCTTACTTAGACTCTTTCAGCACCTACTCAAACTTTGCGGAATGTTAAAAAGCATTGCAAAGTATAAAACAGATTTGATAGAAAGAAGCGATGCACATCCTGGGTGTTTTTACGAAGCTGTTCTCTCCTTTTTTTTTCCCTCGAACAAATTATATATGCCTCTACGAGGAAGGCTTTTCCCTATAATATTTTTAAAGGTTTTCCTTAATTATTTTTGTAAAAAGAGTAGTCCAGGTAAACGTACAGGTATCTGAAGAGGTTCACTGTTTGATAGCTGATAGATTTACATCAGATTTTGCTATAGTAACTTGGGACACAGACATGTGTCTCTACAGGGCTTAGGACAACGGCAATTATCGTACTTTTTAAGTTATTCCATTAAGATAAAGAGAGATAGGTGTATGTAAAATAATTCAAAATACAAAGGTATCCCATTAAGGAAAAGAGGTATGTATGTAAAAGTAGACAAAGTATTCAAATAGTTTAATTTATTACGTTTCATCGAGTTTTGTGTTTTCTTATAGGTTAATGGTAAAGGAGAACCTTTTATAACTTAGATATATCATAGTATATATTCCTCCTAAATGTTTCATTGAAGCTTTAGAGGTGTCTTTACGTTTCAAAAGCGTTGAATCAAAAATGGAAGTTTGTCTTTTTAATTTTATAGTTTGGTTTAATGGGACAGTTTGCCCTTTTTTTTGCATTCAATTCCCTTACCTGGAGTTAATTTTTCATAATGTTAAATTCATAAATTATATGAGATGGTCACATAACTTAAAAAAAATAGTATTTTTTTTCTCAGAAATCAGAAATAATTTTGTATAGAGTTAGATTTTTAGTAATATAATTATAAACTAATTTTGATAACGATAAATGGAAGAGTCAAAGGTGTAAAGCGCATTAAGTGGTCTGATATTCAGCCATTGTATATTTTTACTAAAGTAAAGGATAGAATTTATCTAGAGTTGAGGATATATATTAATACATTCAATGACTGATTGATTGATTGACTGAAATGTGTTTATATATTCACCCATCTTATAGTTAACCTTTCTATCTACATTGTGTGAATTTTGGAGTGATCTACCAGCAGTTTCTTATTTAATATTCCTCTTAAGAGTTTGAACTGATCTCGTTTATTTTCATAGCGTTCGACTGTTAGTTGATGAAGATGTAGTCAAAGAGAACCTTCATCGATGAAACTATCTGACGTTAAAGCAAAAGAAAATAAACTGACTAAACCCAATTCCTTGGTAAATTCCACTACAGTTATTTATAGAAAATCTCTCCGAAGGAAGTCTCTTATCTGAGACATCCGCATGAAAGATCAATTCGATCTGTATTCTGAATGAATATAATAACCAACAGCGAAAAGAGAAGTTTTGTCGATGAAAACGACTTAGCGCTCTATACGCTAACATTTCAAGTTTTTGCTCGATAATTCATAGTACAGACGTCTGGGGAAACAGAATTCCATTTTCGTTGAAAACCTTGCGGAATCGCATCTATCTTCATACAAATGAGGAACGTCGTTTGAACTTAAGCTTGGCCTAATAAGTAATTTTGAAGAAAGTGACATGTGGATGGTTGAAATTTTGAAAAGGTGGTAAGGAAAGGAAATGGAAAAAAAAAGACACGAAAATGTGTCACGAGAAGAAGGAGCTCTGAGCCAGAAAACGTGAATAAAGGTGCGGACTTATCCACCCGCGCCCACGCAACATCTGCGTCCTTGCAGTGCGATCGCTATCTTGACTTCAAACATGAGCGCGCGGTCTTTTTTCAAGTTCTCAGTGAGTAAATGAAAAACCACAATAATGACACATATAAAAACATTGGCCAATATAACCAGCCCTTTTTTTTAATATTGTTACACATTTTCTGTGGCTGTTATGTCCAGGCAAAGTTCTTGTGATTTATAGCCTTTAAGCGACGTCGCGTTAACATGTCAAAGATAATAATGTTCAAACGCTCTTCTCAGTCAGGGTTGTAAATATAATTTATTGCTTATTTATCGTACCAAGCTACTTTTTAAAAAACAAATATCCTTTCCAAAGCATGTAAGGGAATATGAAAAAACGATTGAATAAATTTGGGTTTATGCGTTTCATTTACTTGATGTTAATGATATATATTCAAATTAATTATAAACATTCAGTCCAAACAGTCCCTCGAGGCATGAACACGCCATGAATCATTCTGACGAAAAATTCGGTCTCATTCTTGTGGGTTTTGAAACCATTGAAACTACCTGGTGGAGAATAAAACTAAGGGTAAGTTTAAATAAAATACAAATAAGTCAATGAATTGAGATTTTGTTGTCAAAAATAACTATTTATATCATCGTTAACTGAACTTTAGACTCGCTGCTTTCGCTCATTTCATGTCTACCTCGTAGAAGCGTGGCTTTCCCTTTCTTCTGAATAAAACCTTAGCTTCTTGTGCAAAAATTGACCTTCTTGAGAACAACCATTAATTTAAAACTATCTTTTCCCAGTTTATTGTTCAGCTACAGCTTGAAATTGCAATGAATCAATCCTTATTTGTTTGCGTTTCTCAGGCTAACAAGGTGCGCGATTCACACGTGCGCACACCCGCGGCAAGGGAGCGAAGCCATTTGCTTCTGTCCTCGCACGTCCCGCATATAACTGTCTCGCGGCCTGTGTTCGCTGTTTTTAATGACTTGCTACAAACACGATAATTTATCGAGCGTCGAACAACATTTAACTATACCTTACAATTTCACCGAAAATTACTTTGAAAACCTGTAATAATCATTTAAATAAAAATTTGAAAATATAATCTGCGTTGGTCGGCATAGAAGCGATGAAGTGCTAAAATTTTACTCTGGCTTTCCTCAACTAGAACAGCTTTCTATATATTATAAATGACATTAACAGGACATAATTTTAGGAAAATTATATAACTCCTGCTGATTCAGTTAGTATTGTATTTGTGGCATCAAAGGATATCAGTTTCATTTCAAACTGAGAAAAAAAATCAACACGTGTAGTAATGTAACAACAATATAATACTGCAACGAACTAGATGTAATATTAGGGTAATTTTACGTTATCAACTGAGTTGATAACGATAATATCACTTAATCAAAACCACGGGTCCTATTGATCTGAAGGGCTATATCGATGATCCACACCTTTTTTCAAGTGGAAGACACTCCCATTTCACTCCACATTTTCATAAACTTCTCCCTTCTCGTCCAAGCTTCTTTCCGAAACTCCCATATTGTAGTAATCTTGGGTCACTCGTCTGTCGTCCAGTGACTGGTACTCAGGTGGTTCACGTGACTGCCCGTCAGAAGGCCTGGGTTGCAGCTCCATATAAACACCAGGTTCTGACGCTTGATGAACACCAGATGGGACAGGGATACTACTATTTACTATGGTTGTTCTCTTGTTAGGCTCAGCTCGTCTTAACCGCCATATCAGGATACCATTCACAATAAGAGAGAAAAACACAATGACAAAAAGAGCGATGACAGCAGCGAAAGGTACTCGGCTTTCAGCTGAAAATCAAAATGGCACAATAATGAGCGCGTTTGCAAAACTCCATAATACTTACAGTTTTCTTCTTTAGTGTCCTAAGTTATACTTGCATGTTAAAAAGAAAGGAAAGTTTTGGAAAGTAAAGTTTTGTCTGTCACTACAAATTGCGCTCCTCTGCTCTTAATGTTTCCCAGCCTGTAAATACCTCTAGCCATATTCATAGCTCTTTTTCATATATTATCTCTCATTCCTGGAACCAGCTACCATCTTCAGTTAAATCGGTAACTACTCTAGCAGAATTTAAGACTGGCCTATCTCGCATAACTGCGCTTGGCTGTAAGTGTAATAAGTGTATTAGTACACAATTGTAGGATTAGGGTTATGAATTGGTAATTAGGCTTCAGGGTTAGGGCTACAAGTTAGGTGATTAGGGCTGGTAGGGTTTCAGGGGAAGATTAGGATTAGGGGTAGGGGGCTAGGTGATATTTTTGCGTTTTTTTCGTCATATATACATATATTTAACTTGTACATATATTTATATACACATCTGTATTTTATCTGTCGAGCGTTTTCAACTTGAGCCATTAGGCTCGGGGGATTGGGTAACCACCCCTTACGTTACCGACGTAAAATAAACTGTATTGTATTGTATTGGCAGAAAAAGCGTATGATTGAATTGTTGATGGGCATGAACCCAAACACTAAGAGCACAAGTTATGTCCACGTGCCAAAGCTACGGCACTTGTTCATCATAAAGCTGAATTTCGTCGAATCACGTGTTTGCTCTTTATTAAATTAAAAGAGTTTTTGTCGCAGTGAAACGAGTAAATGACATGATAATGACAAGGATGTTACTGTAGTAGTGTTGTATGATATGCAAGGTCAGCCGATGAATAAATGCAAATCAGGATTCTGCATGAAACATTAACCATCGAAACGAATTTGCTGGAATTTTTCCTACCCCTGGCCAGCAGGGCAGAGATTTTTAACTGTTCAAACACTCGCTACACTAACCGTAGGTCTTTAATCACTTTTGAAAATAGAGCTTTCTGAGTATCTAGTGAATATTGAATCACTTACCTGGTTTAATAGAAATCATGGCGATTTTGCTGATATCTCCTTCTAAAAATTGCTGTCAAACGGAAAAAGGTCAAAAAGTGACCAACAATTCTGTTGATTCCTTGATATAAGGAAAAGAAATGTAGCACGAACAACATGTCCGTAAAAACGTGGGGTTTTCATACGACTCTTGTTAACTTACCAGATCCAACGTTTGGGTCATTAATTGTAACCCTAAGCAGAAATTTCACGGAAATTAAAATTTACTCACACTGTTGTAATCGGTTAAGGCTCTTTGGTATACAATG